>NC_057814.1:454623843-454649231 GCF_018294505.1 Triticum aestivum
AAGGTTGGGCCTTGCTGGAGGAGTTTTATTCAAAGCGAACTGTCAAGGGGGTCCCATAAATCACCCAACCGCGTAAGGAACGCAAAATCAAGGAACTTAACACCGGTATGACGGAAACTAGGGCGGCAAGAGTGGAACAAAACACCAGGCATAAGGCCGAGCCTTCCACCCTTTACCAAGTATATAGATGCATTAATTAAAATAAGATATATTGTGATATGCCAAAATATCCATGTTCCAACATGGAACCAACTTCATCTTCACCTGCAACTAGCAAAGCTATAAGAGGGGCTGAGCAAAAGCGGTAACATAGCCAAACAACGGTTTGCTGGGAAAGGTGGTTAGAGGCTTGACATGGCAATATGGGAGGCATGATATAGCAAGTGGTAGGTAGCGCGGCATAGCAATAGAGCGAATAACTAGCAAAGATAGAAGTGATTTCGAGGGTATGGTCATCTTGCCTGAAATCCCGCAAGGAAGAAGAACGAGTCCATGAAGAAGACAAACGGATGTAGTCGAACGAATCCTCACAACTCCGGAACGAAACCGAAGCTAACGAGAGAAGCAAACCGGAAAGAAGGAAACAACATGGTAAACAACCATCACATCAACATGGCATGATGCATGTCCGGTTTAAAGAGGCATGGCATGGCAAAGTGCACAAACAAAACTACAAGTTAAGTGGAGCTCAATATGCAACGAGTTGCATATTGACGAAACACCACATCAATTGTTTAGTTCTCTCGGTTATGTACCCAACAATATTAAATGTTGATTAACATGGCAAGAGGTGAAGCATAAGTAAACTAACTATTTAGGCAAGTTTAAATGAGGCCGGAACAACAAATAACAATTCCGGAAAATCCTCATGTCCATATTTTAGATTTGGTACTGTTCTGTCCTAAAGCATATCTTACAGTTGTTAAACATGCAAAGTAGTGCTACCATGTTAAACTATGCATTTTTCTACCCCATTTACATATAAAGTTTATTAAATTCGGAGCTACGGTTATTAAGTCATGAAATAAAGCATTTTAGCATGGCATTTGAGCAAATTTAATCAAACAGCAATTTAAACATTTTAAACATGGATGAAAGTTGGATATTATGAAGCTAGATGAAATTCTAAGCATTTTACATGTTTAAATTATTTTAATCCGATGCATGGTTAATTAGTTATTACATGCATGAACATGAGGGTGCAATATGTAAATATGCAGTTACTGGATAAATGGACAAGATCGCAGAACGGGAAAAAAACATGACATTGGCCGAAACTGATAGCCCAACAGAAGGGAAAGGAGGCGCTGGGGGTTTCTCACCATGGGCTTGGCCCATCTGCAGAGGAGGCCATCTTGGGGCGCTGGGCCTCGCGCGACGGAGGGGAGCAGCTGGGCCTGGGCGCGGTCAATGCACGCAGGCGACGCGCGGTCGTGGCTCGAGGCGGGGGTGTCGACCTCCTGCTGAAAGCAGAAGCAGAAGCAGAGGAGGAGGCGGCCGGACTTGGCGCGGCGGCCTGGAGAAGCTTGGGTCTCCGGCGAAGGGCGGCGCGACGGGGAGGCTACGGGCGAGGAAGGCCCGGATCTGGCGGCAAGCTCCTGGGACGGCGCCAGATCAGAAGAAGAGGAGGGCCTCGGCGTGGTCTCTGTAGGTAGAAACCGTGACTGGGCAGTCAGCAAGGAGCGACGCGAGGAGAGGAAAAAAGGAAGGCCGGAGAGGCATGGCTTGACGGCGGAGCTCACCTCCGACGATGCGGCGGCGCGGGGAAGGTCCTGGCGACGATGAGGAGGCAGCAGCAGAGGACGCTTGAGGCAGGGCCGGAACCTGCCAGCATCGTCGCGGACGAGCACAAGGCAGAGGAGGCGGGGATGGCGCTGCGGTTGGAAGCAGGCGGTCAACACGAAGCAGAGGAGGCCGGGGCGGCAACGAGATGAAGGACGGCGGGGACGAGGTGGCGAACTGGAGGAGGGCCGCAGCGGGAACTTGGCGTCCATGGCGTCGGCTGGAGGAGTCCATCCATGGCGCTGCTCATGCGTATCTGCGAGAGAGAGGTGCATGAGAGAGAAAGAAATCGAGAGAGGGAGGAGAAGAAGACAGAGAGGAGGAGCAGAGGTCCTGGAGGCCGGCGATGGGGATGCTCCGGCTAGTGGCATCGAGGTGATGGAGCTCGTGCTCCTGGACGACGGGAGGTTGGAGAGGAAGGGCGCGGTCCTGCTGGAGGTCGCCGACGGTTCGACGGGGATGGCCAGAGGTGTGAGCTGCGCGAGGTCGGGGTAGAGGAGGAAGGGGCACAGACGGCTTGGATCGATGGAAGGTCAGCGGCGCGAGGATGTCCTGGAGTTGGACGCGGTCGAGGGAGCTGGCTGCTCGGGGCTTCGGAGTGGAGGCCGCGGCTGTGGTTGGCTCGATTGGATGGAGGAGGAGATGGATGGTTCGGTGGTGGCTGGATTTGGATCGGGCAAGATCCCGAGGAAGGAGGAGCCTTGTCCTAGCGCACTGGTTGGCCTGGTGGAGAGATCGAGGAGAGGCAGGTAGGGTGGCGGCGGTGAAGAGGATTTGGATGGATTGGACATGCTAGGGCTAGGGTTTGACTGCCTATATATATACGAAATGGGTGATGATTTGGATCCTCCGATCACGATCGGACGGTCCGGAATAAAATAGGTTAGGGAGTCCAATTAAGAAAACGGAGTTGTTATATAGATGTTTGGGGATAATCCGGACCCAACGGTGATGACTGAGCAGGTCGGGTTCGGGGAAATCTCGGACGTGCACGAGGAGGTCAGTGCACTGTGCAGAAAGGGCCAAACGGCCGGACCACAAAAGAACGGCTGGACTGAGAAAGGTCAACGGAGGCGATGAAGAAGCGGCAACTACGAACGGACCACGAGTTTTATGAAAACATGCGGATGCAATGCGGATGATGCGATGATGAATGCAACAAACAAATAAATCACACGACAACAATGAAATAACTGGAAGGCTTCTGGAGCGTCGGTCTTGGGGCGTTACATTAACGAACTGACTCACCACAGCTAAATTGATCTGAACTCAGATCAATGGATCACAAGGAAAAATTACTCAGACTAATGGATGTTTTAGCCATTCCTATGTTGAAGCACTAGATGTGCAAGTGCCACCTGCCATTTTCAGTATCCCTTCACCTCGATCAAGCTGCACCCTGCATTTTTCTTGACACTGGGGTGTGCCATCTTGCTCCTTACTCTTAATACATCCTCCCATCGACTTGCAGTTGCATACACATTAGACATGAGCAAATCCACATCAGGAATTTGGTAGCCTTGCTTGCCTATTCGTTTGGTCAGCCTTTCGCTCATCTCGACATTGCCTTGAGCCTTGCAAGCAGTGAGGAGTGCACCAAACAGTGGCATAGCGTCCTTGTCAATTGGTATATCCTTGATCAACTTCTCAGCTTCATCAAGTTGACCAGCACGACCTAAAAGATTGACAAGGCAACTATAATGTTCAACTCTTGGTCGTATCCGATAAACCTCCTTCATGGCACGAAACTGTTTCCGCCCTTCATCAACCAAGCCACCATGGCAACATGCACTCAGCACCCCAATGAAGGTAACGCTGTCAGGCTTAGCATTGCTTTTCTCCATACCCTCAAACAATTCGAGGGCTCTACCTGCCTGACCATTTGTGGCCAGGCCGCAGATAATGGCAGTCCAAGCCGTAGTGTCTCTGCCTTGCATTCGTTCAAAGACCTCCACCGACTTCTCTACATGCCCACACTTGGCATACATGTCGATCAATGCCGTGCCAAGAACTGCATCAAGCTTCATCTTCTTACCTTCAGCAAGCTGGTGGATCCATTCACCTTGATCGAGCGCGCCAAGATTGGCACAGCATGTCAGGAGAGTGACAACAGTGAACCTGTCTGGCTCAACTTGATGCATTAGCATGTCTCGAAACAACGACAATGCCTCCACGAAGCATCCATGTTGTGCATACGCGTTGATCATAGCAGTCCACATAATTAGATCCTTCTCTGTGCACTGGTGGAAGAGTAATCTCGCCTTGTCCACCTGTCCGGCAAAGGCATATCCAGACACAAGTATAGTCCAAGAAATGATGTTCCTCGACGGCATTTTCTCGAACAGCTTCACCGCCTCTTCCAAGCAGCCATTCTTCATGTACATGTCCAGCAGTGCATTTGCAACTGGGAGGCTGAACCCAGTGACTCCATCCATGTAGGCATGAATTCTCCTTCCTAAGCTCAGATCACCGGCTCTGGAGCACGCGGTGAGTGCGGTCAACAGCGTGACCCTATCGGGCGTTAGACCGCCCCTTTCCATCTCCTCAGCCAAAGCAACCGCTTCTGTGTTTCGGCCGCGCCTGACATAGCACCTGATCATCATATTCCACACGACCAGCGCCCTCTGCGGCATTTCATCGAACACCTTCCGCGCGACTTCCGGGCGGTCCACCGTCGTGTACATGTCCATGAGCGAGCTCGCGGTGTAGGCATCCCACCGGAAACCGGTCTTCAGGGCCGCCGCGTGCGCCTTGCGTCCCTCGACCGGTAGCTTGAGGGCACCGATGGCCCTGAACACGAACGGGTAGGTGAAGCTGTCCGCCACGAGGCCGCGCCCGCGGAGGTCGTAGTAGACCGCCATGACACGGGCGTAGCTGCCGCGCCTCGCGAGGGTCCTGATCAGCAGGTTGCATTCGCGCCGCGGCATGCCGCGGTGGCGCGCCGTCGCCATCCTGGGCGTGTGGCGTCGACGCGGGACGCGTGGAGGCGCGCGCGGGCCGGCCAAGATGGAATACTTTTAGTAGCCAGGTGCCGTGTACAGATAGCAGTGAGCGATAAGAAGCCCCCGCGGAGTTGGGAGAAACGATGGCTCCTGACATGGGTGGGCGGGTGGTCGTGGTGGTGGGAGGGAGCGTGGCGGGCCTGGCCTGCGCGCACGCGGTGGCGGGGGCGGGGTGGAAGGCGGTGGTGTTGGAGAAGGCGGCGGGCCCGGCGGCCGGAGGCGGCACGGGCGCCGGGCTGGGCCTGGATGCGCAGTCTATGGAGACCCTCGCCCGCTGGATCCCCGAGTGGGGTCTCGACGCGGCCACGCTGCCGCTCGCCGTCGACCTGGTAAGCCCGTCCGTCCTCCCCGGTAAATCGCAAGCTTGGCTTCTTCCTTTTCTTTTCCTTTTTTATTATCGCAGCTTGGCTTCTTTGTTTTCCTTGCGGGCATAGGTTGAGTACCCCTGTTGCTGCCGCAGAACATGGCAACGGACAGCGAGACGAAGGCGGCGCGGACTCTGACGAGGGACGAGGGCTTCAACTTCCGCGCGGCGCACTGGGGCGAGCTGCACCGGCGGCTTCACGAGGCTCTGCCGGCCGCGGTGACCGTCCACTGGGGCCACCAGTTCCTTTCGTTCGAGGTTTCGGACACGGACGGCCATGGTGGCAAACGCGGCGGGGTCGTCGCGACGGCTCGCCTGCTCGGAACCGGAGAAACGGTGGAGGTCGCCGGGGATTTGCTGGTCGCAGCGGATGGCTGCACTTCGTCGATCCGACGGCGCTTCCTCCCTGACCTCAAGCTCAGGTGAGTTACAAATTTCGTCGACACCTATGATCTGGCAGCAATTTAGGAGACAACAAAGAATAAGAATCTCACATTTCAGTAGTTGATCAGCTCGTTCTTAGGACATTAGTTCATCAGGGACGACACCTTTCTTGTTTTTTGCGGCCAATGTGCAGGTACTCCGGGTACTGCGCGTGGCGAGGCGTGTTCGATTTCACCGGGAAGGAAAGCTCTGATATCATCACCGGCATCCGAAGAGCGTACCCAGAGCTCGGCAGCTGCCTGTACTTCGATCTGGCCGAAAAGACTCACGCCGTGCTCTACGAGTTGCCCGGGAACAGGCTCAACTGGCTCTGGTACATCAACGGCCCAGAGCCAGAGCTCACGGTAATGGCGATCCCTTGTATGCTTGTCCAGTTGCTAACCACTGATGACGTGTTTCTCTGACGGACTGGGTGATCGGTCGGGTTGTGACTAATTAACAGGGGAGCTCTGTGACGATGAAGGTGAGCGACGCCACGCTCGCAGGGATGCAGGACGACGCCGAGCGCGTCTGGTCGCCGGAGCTGGCGCGGCTGATCAGGGAAACAGCAGAACCGTTCGTGAACGTGATCTACGACGCGGACCCGCTGCCGCGGCTGCCGTGGGCGGGCGGTAGCGTGGCGCTGGTCGGCGACGCGGCGCACCCGACCACCCCGCACGGGCTGCGGAGCACCAACATGTCCGTCCACGACGCCCGCGTGCTCGGGGAGTGCCTCGGGAGGTGGGGGGAGACGCCGCCGCCACGCGCTATGGACGAGTACGAGGCCGCGCGGCTGCCGGTCGTGGCGGCGCAGGTGCTGCACGCCCGCAGGCTCGGGCGGCTCAAACAGGGCCTGCCGGTGGAGGACGGTGACACGGGGGCGTTCGACGCGAGGGCGGCGACGGCGGAGGAGGCTTTGATGCTGCGGCAGAGGGGCATGCCGTATTTTGGCGGTGCGCCAACTGTAGATGGCGGTAGTTTGTGAATTACTATGTACTTCTGAATTGTTATGCTGAACCTGCTGTTTTTCTTTCCATGGTAATAAGTGTCTAGTAAAGATCATAGTAGTAGAAGTCACGTATACATTGATCTGACAAAACTGAAAAGACAGCAGAACGTTAGCCTTTAGAGCATCTCCAACGGTCGCACAAAAATCTCGCGCCCAATAAAAGTTATAGCGCGCCATTTTAGCACTTTTAGTGCGCCGGGACCAATATTGCTTTAGCAGACGCCTAAAGACACGCGCCCAAAAGGCAGACAGTGCAAATTGTGAAGCGCGCGCAATCCGGAGCCCAAAATATGCTGCGCGCGATAGCGTTTTTCAGCGCGCGCCCAAAACTTTTTAGCGCTACAGCTTCTGCTGGAGCCGTTGGGCGCCCAAAAAAACGAATTTTTAGTGTGCGGAGCTCTTTTTGGGCGCCTGTTGGAGATGCTCTTACACAAAGGAACATCAGCCGATTGCATAAGACCCGCGGTAGCAATAGAACGGGGAAAGTATATAGAAAAGACAGTTCTTTTCAATTTCGATTATCTATATATTAGTTCATTTCTATTTCTAGAAGAAGGAAAAATTACAATCAAGACCGAAGAATTCTTTAAGATTGACACCAATGCATGTCACATGCCTCTGGTACCACCACAACATCCACTAAAGGAAAAATAAAAATGACGAATCACTGACTGAGTCCTGGATTAGGGGGTGGTCGGCACGTCGGGCACCGGTCCTTTGGGCTGGGCCGAGGAGCCCCCTAAACCCATCATTTGGTGGGCCTCGTTCGTCTGGTCCAAGAATGACGGGAAGGAATGATCCGAAGACTTTGTGTGTACTCCAAGATCTTGAGGTAGTCCACGACACATTTACCCCCAGATTCAACCGACTTATTTGTAAACCTAAGCACCCCGGTGTCTATATAAACCGAGGTACCAGGCCCGTAGAGGACACATTCATTCTCGTATGATCGTGCGGTAGATCACCTGTAGTCTGTACCCTATCCACAATCAATACAATAAAGCATGACATAGGGTTTTTGTCGGTGTCTAGGAACCAGACATTAGGGTATGTGCAAACAACCCCTTGTGAGTTCGGCCGGGGACTGAACAAAAGCTACCTTGGCTGTCAAAGGTCCGGGAAAGAGATGAAACAAAGTAAAGCACACCGGAGCTACTAGGTTCGGGCCACCATCTAGGTGTAATACCCTACTCCTGCCTATAGATGATATTGTTGTGTTCTAGACGAACAAGCTACAATGTGTATGGTAGATTGCAAATGATTTGACCCCTTTGCTAGATTTTATTTGCCTCCTATTTATACTATACTTGGTCCTCCCCTTATCCAACGAGGGGTTGCCACATGTCCAGCACGAATGGAGGAGAGAGGGGAGGGTCGTCCGTACCAGCCTGACACGATGAGGCGCGGCATGCTCGCCCATGCCGCGCTGGCTGCTACATGACGCTCCTGTTGCAGCACACCGAGTAGGTGAGTCCTCAGTTGTCACTGTTGATGACCTTGGGGATGGTGCGCCTCGCTGACACCCAAAGTCAAAAGGTGGACACGTTGTGTCCTATCTCAGTGATGACCCACAAGTATAGGGGATCAATTGTAGTCCTTTCGATAACTAAGAGTGTCGAACCCAACGAGGAGCAGAAGGAAATGACAAGTGATTTTCAGCAAGGTATTTTTTACAAGCACTGAAATAGTCGGTAACAGGTAATTTGATAGCAAGATAATTTTGTAACAAGTAAGTAACGGTGATGGTAAATAAAGTGCAGCAAGATAGCCCAATCCTTTTGTGGCAAAGGACAGGCCAAACCGGTCTCTTATAATAAGCAAAGTGTTCTTGAGGGCACACGGGAATTTCATCTAGTCATTTTCATCATGTTGGTTTGATTTGTGTTCGCTACTTTGATATGTGGGTGGACCGGTGCTTGGGTGATGTTCTTACTTGAACAAACCTCCCACTTATGATTAACCCCTTCGCAAGAATCCGCAACTACGATAAAAGTATTAAGATAAAATCTAACCATAGCATTAAACATTTGGATCCAAATCGGTCCCTTACGAAGTAGCGCATAAACTAGGGTTTAAGCTTCTGTCACTCTAGCAACCCATCATCTAATAACTACTCCACAATGCATTCCCTTAGGCCCAAATATGGTGAAGTGCCATGCAGTCGACGTTCACATGACACCACTAAGGGAATCACAACATACATATCATCAAAATATCGAACACATATCAAGTTCACATGATTACTTGCAACATGACTTCTCCCATGACCTTAAGAACTAAAGTAACTACTCACAAAATGATATTCATGATCAAGATCAGAGGGGTATTAAATAGCATAATGGATCTGAACATATAATCTTCCACCAAATAAACCAGATAGTAATCAACTACAAGATGTAATCAACACTACTAGTCACCCACAGTTACCAATCTGAAGTTTCGGTTCAAAGATTGAACACAAGAGATGAACTATGGTTTGAGAGGAGATGGTGCTGTTGAAGATGTTGATGGAGATTGGCCTCCCAAAGATGAGAGGGTTGTTGGTGATGACGATGGCTTCGATTTCTCCCTCCGGGAGGGAAGTTCCCCCGACGGAATCGCTCTGCCGGAGGGCAAAAGTGCTCCTGCCCAAGTTCCGCCTCGAGACGGCGGCGCTCCGTCCCGAAAGTCCTTTATTTATTTATTTTCTAGGTCAAAATGACTTATATACCAGAAGACGGGCACCGGAGGTGGGCTGAGCTGGCCACAACCCACCAGGGCGCGCCTGGGGGGCTTGGCGCGCCCTGGTGTCTTGTGGTCACCAGGTGCCCCCTCCGGTAGTTATTTGCTCCAGTATTTTTTTATATATTTTAAAATAATTCTCTGTAAATTTTCAGCTCATTTGGAGATGTGCAGAATAGGTATCTCTGACGTAACTTTTCCAGGTCCAGAATTCCAGTTGCCGACATTCGTCCTCTTTGTGTAAACCTTGCATATTATGAGATAAAAGACATTTAGAATTACTCCATAAAACATTATCATGCATAAAAACATTATAAATAAAAGTAGGAAATTATGATGCAAATGGATGTATCAACTCCCCCAAGCTTAGACCTCACTTGTTCTCAAGCGAAAAACCGATATCGAAAAACATGTCCACATGCTTAGAGAGAGAGGTGTCGATAAGAACAAAATACAGACATAGTAGCATCATGCTTATTATCATAACAGCAACAAACTTTATCATAAAACTTTTATCAAATTACTTTTATCATATAACTTCTCAGGAACAAGTAACAATTCATCACAACATCAAAGTATAAAGCATAAACTCTATTGAAAGCCAACAAACTATGTTCTCAGTAAACTTTGCAACTACAATTCATCATATTTTCAGGAAGGGTCTCGTATCGGAGCCTTTTGGCAAGTCCACATACTCAACCATCATTTAATCTTCTATGATTGCTAACAGTCACAGCATACCCATGAGCAAAAAGTTTCAACCAGACACATATAAAGATAGGGGCTTATAGTTTTGCCTCCCAACGTATTCACCTCAAAGGTCATGTCAACAATAATAACGCATGCTCACTCATATCCAACTGGATATATGTGCCTAGATCTTTCCTCATCACATGATGCTTGCAAAAAGAGAAAATAAAATGGAATAGGGAAGAATACTTTGACTCTCGCATAAAAAGTAAATACATAAAGGTAAAAGATAGGCCCTTTGCAGAGGGAAGCAGAGGTTGCCATGCGCTTTTTGGTTTGTATGCCAAATCCCTTAATGCAAAAGAACGTCACGTTATATTTCCCCTTATGATAGCAACCTTTATTATGCAGTCCGTCGCTTTTATTACTTTGCCATCACAAGTTCATACAACGCTCAATTTTCTCTTACACTAAATGATCAAACACATTTAGAAGCAATTTTTATTGCCTTATTGCATCGATGACAACTTAGTTGAAGGATCTTACTCAATCCATACGTAGGTATGGTAGACTCTCAAAATATGAGTTTGGGTTTAGGGTTTTTGGATGCACAAGTAGTATCTCTACTTAGTGCGGAATTTTGGCTAGCAAAGATATTGAGCAAGAACCACATGTTGAAGGATCTATGACAATATAACTTCTATGTGTATATGAACAAACATAAATCATTACGTTGTCTTCCTTGTCTAACGTCAATAATTTTGACATATACTATTTAATGGGGGCTCACAATCATAAAAGATGTCTAAGATAGTGTATTTGCATATGAATCTTCTCTTCCCTTATTAATTCTTTCATGAATTGCATCATTGACCAATGCTATGTTTGTCAATCTTCAATAAATTTTACCACTTATACTTTTCCTTATGTGATGTCAGTACTTACCATAAGATTAGCATATGATCTTTTTTTTCATTTATTTCCTTTTATTTGATTGGAACATAAAAGTAAAGAAGCAAAAGCTCAAACTAAACTTTATTATATTACTCTCACTCGATTACATAGATAGATAGATCACGAAACTAATACTCGAAGATAGATCATGCTAAAATTTTATTCAACTAATTCATGATATAACTAAAGATCAAACTAAAATAGGTAAAGGCAATAAAAGTGATGGTGATCCGATACTGGGGCATCTCCCCCAAGCTTGGAAAAAGCCAAGGGGAGTGCCCATACCCATGTACTCAAGTCTCCTTTGGTGGGGAAGATGATGATGGTGGTGGTGATGAGGTAGTAGAGAGTTTATCTTCCGGCCTCCATGGCAGTGGATCACCATCATAAGAGGAAGCACGAGTCTCACGAGTCCTGCAACTGGCAGCTAAACTCATACCTTTAAATCTTGCCTCATATTCAAATACTTGATTTTGGAGATCATAGATTTGGCTTTGCAGAAAAAAAATTGCTCGTTGAGGGTGAAGACGATGTCCTTCATAGACCGGCCATCCACCTTGTGATCACGGGTGAAATCTGTAATCATGAGGTGATTGGCATTGAGTCCACGCTCCACCATCCCTTTGCACTTGAAGACCTCCCGCTCCATAGCTTCAAGCCTGGCCTCCACAGTTCCGTCTTCTTGGGCCCTTGAACATCCCAGATGTGGAGCACCCCCTCACGCATCTCAATGGTTTGAGGGTGCTTCATCACCTCTGACAAGTAGGGGTTGATTACCCACTCGAAGAACTTGTCCTTGGAGGAGCTCGGTGCGGCCATGGCAATCTAGATCTGTCAGAAAATAGCAAGAAACAAGAACAGAAGATTTCTTCGTGATATGATGGTTAATACGTTCGGGGGGTATATAAAGATTTTTTTATCTTGGGAAGGAAGCAAACGGAAGGAAAACGGAGTCGGGAAGGTTCCCAAGGGGGGCACAACCCACCTGGACGCGCCAGGAAGGGCAGGCGCGCCCTGGTGTATCGTGCCCACCTCGGTTGCCTTCCTGGTTGTTTCTTATTTTCTTAATTTTTCTAATATTCCAAAACTGACAGACAATAGTTTTGCGGATTTTTTGGAGTCTGTTTACTTATCGTATCATGTACCTCCTCTTTTTCAGGATTCTGGAGTATTCTGAAAGGTTTCTTTTATGTGTTCCTCTGGTGTCATGGTTTGGATAATATTACTTTCAACATTAATAGGCGTACCTAAGATATAGTGTTTAATTCTTTGCCCATTGACCACCTTTGGGTTAGTACCTTTGGCATTATTAATCTTGATAGCTCTAGAGCGATAAACCTCTTCGATAATATATGGTCCTTCCCATTTGGAAATAAGTTTTCCTGCAAAGAATCTAAAATGAGAGTTGTACAAAAGAACATATTCTCCAACTTTGAATTCCCGCTTTTGGATTCTTTTGTCATGCCATCTTTTAACTTTTTCTTTGAATAGTTTGGCATTTTCATAAGCTTGGGTTCTCCATTCATCTAGTGAGCTAATATCAAATAACCTCTTTTCACCGGAAAGTTTGAAATCATAGTTGAGTTCTTTAATTGCCCAATATGCTTTATGTTTTAACTCAAGAGGCAAATGACAAGCTTTTCCATAAACCATTTTATATGGAGACATACCCATAGGATTTTTATAAGCTATTCTGTAGGCCCAAAGTGCATCATCTATTAGACCAATTCTTTCAGGACCTATTGACAGTTTTTATAATATTAACTTTATTTCTCTATTGCTAAGTTCAACTTGACCACTAGATTAAGGATGATAGGGTGATGCAATTCTATGGTTAACATCATATTTAGCAAGCATTTTACGGAAAGCACCATGAATAAAGTGTGAACCACCATCAGTAATTAAATATCTAGGGACTCCAAACCTTGCGAAAATAACTTCTTTAAGCATTTTAATGGAAGTGTTATGATCAGCACTACTAGTTGGAATAGCTTATGCCCACTTAGTAACATAATCAACAGCAACCAAAATATGTGTATACCCATTAGAGGAAGGAAAAGGTCCCATATAATCAAAACCCTAAACATCAAATGGTTCAACAACAAGTGAATAATTCATAGGCATTTCCTGGCGCTTACCAATATTACCTATTCTTTGGCATTCATCACAAGACAAGGCAAACTTACGGGCATCCTTAAAAAGAGTAGGTCAATAAAAAACCAGATTGTAGTACCTTATGCGCAGTTCTATCTCCTGCATGATGTCCTCCATAGGCTTCGGAGTGACATTTCCGTAGGATTTGTTCCTATTCACGCTCGGGTACACAACGTCTAATAATACCATCTATTCTTCTGTATAAAGATGTGGGTCATCCCAAAAGTAATGTCTTAAATCATAGAAGAATTTTTTATTTTGTTGGTATGTGAAACTAGGTGGTATAAATTTAGCAACAATATAATTAGCATAGTCAGCATACCAAGGAGTATCATGAGAAGCATTTATTGCAGCTAGTTGTTCATCAGGAAAACTATCATCGATAGGTAGTGGGTCATCAATAATATTTTCTAACCTAGACAAGTTATTAGCTAGGGGGTTCTTAGCTCCTTTCCTATCAGTAATATGTAAATCAAATTCTTGTAACAAGAGAACCCACCTAATGAGTGTAGGTTTAGCATCTTTCTTTTCCATAAGATATTTTATAGCAGCATGATCAGTGTGAACATTTACTTTGGAATCAACAATGTAAGATCTGAATTTATCACAAGCAAAAACAACTGCTAAAAATTCTTTTTCAGTAGTAGCATAATTTTTGCGGCACTATCTAGAGTTTTGCTAGCATAATGGATAACATTTAATTTCTTATCAATTCTTTGTCCTAGAACAGCACCAACAACATAATCACTAGCATCACACATAATTTCAAAAGGCAAGTTCCAATCAGGTGGTTGAACAATAGGTGCAGTAGTTAAGGCTTTCTTAAGTGTTTCCAAGGCTTCTACACAATCATCATCAAAAACAAATGGAACATCATTTTGTAAAAGATTAGTAAGAGGCCTAGACATTTTAGAGAAGTCTTTAATAAACCTCCTATGGAAACCAGCAAGACCAAGGAAACTACGAATACCTTTGATATCTTTAGGACATGGCACAACGTCTAATAATACCATCTACTCCTTCTTTATAAAGATGTGTGGGTCATCCCAAAAGTAATGTCTTAAATCATAGAAGAATTTTTTCTTTTGTTGGTATGTGAAACTAGGTGGTATATATTTAGCAACAATGTATTTAGCGTAGTCAACATACCAAGGAGTATTATGAGAAACATTTATTGCAGCTAGTTGTTCATCAGGAAAACTATCATCAATAAGTAGTGGGTCATCAAGAATATTTTCCAACCTAGACAAGTTATCTGCTATGGGGTTCTCAGCTCCTTTCCAATCAGTGATATGTAAATCAAATTCTTGTAGCAAGAGAACCCACCTAATGAGTCTAGGTTTATCATCTTTCTTTTCCATAAGATATTTTATAGCAGCATGATCAGTGTGAACAATTACTTTGGAATCAACAATTTAAGATCTAAATTTATCACAAGCAAACACAACTTCTAAAAATTATTTTTCAGTAGTAGCATAATTTCTTTGAGCACTGTCTAGAGTTTTACTAGCATAATGGATAACATTTAATTTATTATCATCTCTTTGTCCTAGAACAGCACCAACAGCATAATCACTAGCATCACACATAATTTCAAAAGGCAAGTTCTAATCAGGTGGTTGAACAATAGGTGCAGAAGTTAAGGCTTTCTTAAGTGTTTCAAAGGCTTCTACACAATTATCATAAAAAACAAATGAAGATTAGTAAGAGGCCTAGAAATTTTAGAGAAGTCTTTAATAAACCTCTTATAGAAACCAACATGACCAAGGAAACTACAAATACCTTTAATATCTTTAGGACATGGCATTTTCTCAATTGCATCAACTTTAGCTTTATCCACCTCAATACCTCATTCAGAAATTTTATGCCCCAATACAATACCTTCATTAACCATAAAGTGGCACTTCTCCCAATTCAAGACAAGATTAGTTTGCTCACATCTCTGCAAAAATCGATCAAGGTTGCTTAAGCAATCATCAAAAGAAGTTCCATAAACGAAAAAATCATCCATGAAAACATCAACAATCTTTTCACAAAAATCAGAGAATATAGCAGTCATACATCTTTGAAAGGTAGCAGGTGCATTGCATAAACTAAAAGGCATATGTCTATAAGCATAGGTTCCAAAAGGACAAGTAAAGGTGATTTTCTCTTGATTAGGTTGTGAGATAGGTATTTGAGAAAAAACAGAATATCCATCAAGAAAGCAAAAGTGTGTGTGCTTAGATAGTGTTTCTAACATTTGGTCAATAAAAGACAAAGGGTAATGATCTTTTCTAGTAGCTTTATTTAATTTTCTAAAATCATTTACCATTCTATAGCCAGTAACAATTCTTTGTGGGATAAGTTCATTGTTATCATTAGGAACAAAAGTAATAGCTCCTTTCTTAGTGACACAATGAACATGAATTACCCATCTACTATCAGCTATGGGATAGACTATACCTGCTTCCAGAAGTTTTAGTATTTCAGTTCTCACAACTTCTTTCATCTTAGGATTCAATCGCCGTTGGTGATCAACAACGGGTTTAGCATCAGGTTCCATATTAATTTTATGCCGACAGAGAGTGGGACTAATGCCCTTAAGATCATCAACAGTATATCCAATAGCAGCACGATGCTTCTTTAGAATTTTTAATAATCTTTCTTCTTCATGTTCTGAAAGGTTAGCACTAATAATAACAGGATTTATCTTTTTTCTGATCAAGATAAGCATATTTCAAAGTGTCTGGCAATTGTTTTAATTCAAACACAGGAACACCTTTAGGTGGAGGAGGACCTCCAAGAACTTCAATAGGCAAATTGTGTTTCAGGAGAGGTTGTTGTTCAAAGAATATTTTATCTATTTCATTTCTTTCACGCAAGTGCATATCATTTTCGAGCAAATATTGTTCTAGTGGATCAGTAGGAGGCATGGCAATAGAAGCAAGACCAATTATTTCATCCTTACTTGGTAATTCTTTATTACAGGGTTGTCTACTAAACTTAGAGAAATTAAATTCATGAGACTAATCACCAAAGCTAACATTGACAGTTTGTTTATGGCAATCTATAATAGCATTGACAGTGTTCAAGAAGGTCTACCAAAGATAATGGGACAAAAGTCATCTTGTGGGGAACCAAGAACTAGAAAATCAGTAGGATATTTTATTTTCCCACACAAGACTTCGACATCTCTAACAATCCCAAGTGGTGTGATGGTGTCTCTATTTGCAAGTTTAATAGTAAGATCTATGTCTTCTATTTCAGCAGGTGCTATATCATTCATAATGTCTTGATATTGTTGGGAAACATAGCATGCAATTTCAAGAATTTTCCTACGCTCACGCAAGATCTATCTAGGAGATGCATAGCAACGAGAGGGGGAGAGTGTGTCCACGTACCCTCATAGACCGAAAGCGGAAGCGTTTGACAACGCGGTTGATGTAGTCGAACTTCTTCTCGTTCCGACCGATCAAGCACCGAACGTACGACACCTCCGAGTTCTGCACACGTTCAGCTCGATGACGTCACTCAAACTCTTGATCCAACAAAGTGTCGAGGGAGAGTTCCGTCAGCACGGTGGTGTGGTGACGATGATGGTGAAGTGATCCGCATAGGGCTTCGCCTAAGCACTACGAAGATATGACCGGAGGCATAAACTGTGGAGGGGGGCACTGCACACGGCTAGGAATCAATGGTGTGTGTTCTAGCGGTGCCCCCCTCATATATATATATATATAGGTTGGAGGGGAGGAGAGGCAGCCAAGGGGGCGCCCCAAGTAGGAGGAATCCTACTTGGGCGCCTCCCAATTCGGCCTCCCCCCTTCCATATTCATCCAGAGGGGGAAGGAAGGAGGAGGGAGGAGAGAAGGAAGGGGGGGCCGAATCCCTCCCCTTCCTTTCCCTCTTCTCCTCTTTCCTTCCCCCCTATTTCGGCCTACATGGGGTGCACCAGCCCCCTAGGGGCTGGTCTGTCCCCTTCTTGGCCCATTAGGCCCATGTAGTTGCCGGGGGATGCCCGGAACCCCTTCCGGTGACCCGATACGTACCCGGTACCCCCGGAACACTTCCGGTGTCCGAAATACTATCGTCCTATATATGAATCTTTACGTCTTGACCATTTTGAGACTCCTTGTAATGTCTGTGATCTCATCCGGGACTCCGAACAACATTCGGTCACCAAATCACATAACTCATATAATACAAAATCATCATCGAACGTTAAGCGTGCGGACCCTACGGGTTCGAGAACTATGTAGACATGACCGAGACACCTCTCCGGTCAATAACCAATAGTGGAACCTGAATGCTCATATTGGCTCCTACATATTCTACGAAGATCTTTATCGGTCGAACCATTATGACAACATACGTTATTCCCTTTGTCCATCGGTATGTTACTTGCCCGAGATTCGATCGTCGGTATCAACATACCTAGTTCAATCTCGTTATTAGCAAGTCTCTTTACTCATTCCGTAATACATCATCTTGTAACTAACTCATTAGTCACTTTGCTGGCAAGGCTTCTAATGATGTGCATTACCGAGAGGGCCCAGAGATACCTCTCCAATACTCGGAGTGACAAATCCTAATCTCGATCTATGCCAACCCAACAAACACCTTCGGAGATACCTGTAGAGCAACTTTATAATCACCCATCTACGTTGTGACGTTTGATATCACACAAGGTATTCCTCCGGTATCCGGGAGTTGCATAATCTCATAGTCGAAGGAATATGTATTTGGCATGAAGAAAGCAATAGCAATAAAACTGAACGATCAATATGCTAAGCTAACGGATGGGTCTTGTCCATCACATCATTCTCCTAATGATGTTATCCCGTTCATCAAATGACAACACATGTCTATGGTTAGGAAACTTAACCATCTTTGATTAACGAGCTAGTCTAGTAGAGGCATACTAGGGACACGGTGTTTTGTCCATGTATCCACACATGTATCAAGTTTCCGGTTAATACAATTCTAGCATGAATAATAAACATTTATCATGATATAAGGAAATATAAAATAAAAACTTTATTATTGCCTCTAGGGCATATTTCCTTCAGATATAAGGTAAAAGGAATAACACTCACACTAGCACCTAAATCACATAAACCATGATAGCAATGATCTCCTATTTTAACTGAGACAACAAGCATGCCAACAACAGGTCTATGTTTATCTTTTTCATCGGGTTTAGCAATTCTAGTAGCTTCGTCACAGAAATAAATAACATGCCCATCAATATTTTCTACCAAGATCTTTAGCCATAGCAACAGTAGGTGTCGTGGTTCTAAGTCTGACAGTAGAATAGGGAGTACGTAGGAGGAGGCAAGATCCTAGCTACGATGAGGTTGTGCATGCAAGTTTTACGAGTTCAGGCCCTTCTCGGAGGAAGTAACAGCCCTACGTCTCGGTGCCCGGAGGCTTGGTCGATTGGATTATGCGTGAAGTTACAGGGGGTGCGAACCCTTGTGCCAGTGGAGGGCGTGGCTTATATAGAGTGCGTCAGGACCCCAGCCAGCCCACGTTAGAAGAGGTTCAATGTACATAAAGGGGAGCGTTACTGGTAACACCAACAATAAAGGCATGTAAATGATCATTAAGACTACGGAGTGAACGCCTACCCATTGCCATCCTGAGTGACTTTAGATCTTCTGTACTCCAAGTGATTTCTGATGTGGTCAAGTGAGTATATCCTGGTCGAATGGAATTGGGTTATCCGAGTGAAATGCTTCTGGTCGAGTGGGTTGCACTCTAAGGTGACTACAGTCGGCAGATGCTACTGTGCTTTGAATGTCTTTGACTTTTAGGGCAGTGTCCTTGGGAAGGGTGTTTAGGTCAAGCCCATTACCCTACCCTAGGTACATGTCATCGTCATTAGCCCCCGAATGGATCGGGGTCCGAGTGGAGAAGGGGTTGAAGATGATTTCGACCCGAATTTTATGCTTCAGGGGCATTTTACCCGGGTCGGTGAACCATGCTAGAACTTTCGATTCCATCTTCAGTCGCCTTGATCCATTCAGAGTTTGTCGAGTGAACTTATGCAAATATGCTTCGAGTGTTGGAGCGGCATGAAATCTTGGGCACGATTTGTTGCGCTGCCGTTCCCGGATCTCACGGGATCCGAAATTTGGAGAAGCGCGCGGGACGGAGGGCACCGCAGTAAACGTGATGGATTAGGCAGGGACGCCTCAATCCTCGCGCCACCTTTTTCGCCATGTACCGAGCGCGCGACTGTTGCGGGATTTGACAGGATCATTTGGGCCCACGCGTCAGCCACTCGGAAGTGAGCCCATAAAAGGCGTTGAGGTCAATGCGATTGCACAGTGTTCCTTATTCCCCTTCTTCCTCCTCTGCTTCTCCACCGTTCCCCTCTCTGCTCTCGACGCCACCATTCCGCCCGAGAGCAATCCTCGACAATGGGGAAGGACAAGACGGCGGCCCTGGAGCGTGCCAAGAAGGTGACGGCGACGGCGAAGTCGAAGGGCAAGAAGACGAGTCGGGGGTCGTCATCAAGGTCCGGATTGCCGCCCGGCTGGATTCAGGGGGACTGGATCCGGTCTGCAATCCGGCAAGAAGATTTGGATGATTTGGAAGCGGGGGGCTTGATTGCCCCTGGATTTGGGAGGCTGCCGGGGAATGAACTCGAGCCGCAGCCGCAGGAGGGTGAGTGCGTCCTCCTCTCCACTCATGTCGACCGCGGCTTCTCTTTGCCTCCCCATCCTTTTTTTCGAGGTTTCTTGAACTTTTTCGGAGCCCAACTTCATCATTTTTCTCCCAACACAATCACATATCTTGCCATGTATGTATCTTTGTGCAAAAACTTCTTGGGCTGTCGACCACACTGGGGTCTTTTCAAGCACATTTTTACTTGTCGCTCTTAGTCTGTGAAGAAGGCCAGTCCGACTGATGATAAGACCCGAGTGATCCAGATGTGTGGGGGTTTAGGGATCCAGACGAGAGGTAGGAGTGCTTTCCCTGCAATGACCTTCCTGACTCGGTTAGGGGATGGCAGTCGAGTTGGTTTTACTGTAAGGATGTTCCGACTCCCGGTCAGTTGATCGGTCTTCCTCCCTTCACCATGGACCGAGTCCACCAACCCCCTTCATTGCTCGATACCCCGGAGGAGAAAGATGAAGTGTTGATGCTAGTCGACTGGGTAGTTCAGCTGGTCCGTGATGGCGTGATTGGTATGGACACTACAAAAAAATACACTTCCGTGATGATACGTGTTTGTCACAGTAGGTCATGTTTTTTGTCATGCATGTACATCCATGACGATTTTATGACAGAATAAAGATAGTCATACCTGTGCTGTCGTAGAAGTGTTCCATGACATTAACAAAAATATCATCACGGAAGTGTCCACTTCCATGACTAGAAATCACGCGTCATAGAAGTGCTTTCGTCAAGGGTGACCGACACGTGGCATCCACCATAACGGCTCGCCGTTACACTATCGGGTACGGTTTTGGATCTGATAACCCGTTAACAGCCCCGACCAATGGGGATTTTCCATGTGTAAAATCATCATTGGCTGGAGGAAACACGTGTCGGCTCACCGCCGGGACAGATGTCATCCACTCATTGGACCGAAGGCGCCTATGATACATCAACACGTGGCACGGCCCAACAGAGGCCCATTCCTGTGAAAAGGCCGGCCCATTTGACTTGGTTAAAAGGTGGCGGGCCGGCCCACGGAAAGCATGTTAACGGCATGTTCGCATATAGCCCATTTACAGCCCGCTAACCCAGGGCCCGTTACGACCTATCCGAATTAGGCCCAGTAGCGTCATCTGGGCCGTCCAATATGATTCCAGCCCATTTTAACTTCTGGCCCATGTATAGCCCATGAAGTCTTTCGACCCATATGAGGCCCTTTGTAACTCTTGGCCCATTAACGGCCCGTGGTGAAACTGGCCCGTAATGAACAGTGTGCCACTTTATACCCATTAACGACCCATAATTCCATTGGGCCGTTTCCAGCCCATGTTATCTTTCGGCCTTCTCAAGGCCCATTTATTCTTGGGCTCATTTCCAGCATTCGTTTACTTACGACCCGTTACTGTCATTTTCTGCTTGTGGGCCAAATTCAGCCCGGGGTTACAGTCGGCCCGTTTGTGGCCCGTTAATACATTGGGCCGTTTTCATAGCATCATCAAATATGGCCGATTAACGACGGCCCGTTATGGTCGGCCCATGAACGGACGATTCCAACTCTAGCCCGTTTACGGCCATAATGTGGTCTGTTATTGGCTCATGTTTGGCCAATCGATCATACGGCCCGTAGAAGGCCCATTGATGATACGGCCCGTAGAAGGCCCATTGTGTCTACGACCCGTAGAAGGCCCATTGTTTCTACGCCCCGTAGAAGGCCCATTGTTTCTACGCCCCGTAGAAGGCCCATTGTTTCTACGCCCCATAGAAGGCCCATTGTTTCTACGGCCCTTAGAAGGCCCATTATTTCTACGGCCCGTAGGAGGCCCATGGTAACTACAGTAAATATGTAGCCCATGGTTATTGTGGCCTAGTTTTAAAAAATAGGTTATTGCGGCCACTAGCAAACCGCAGAAAAAGAACTACACTGACTACAAGCAAACAAATAAACAAGACAATAAGGAAATAAATAAGCAAGCAACTTACGCTAGCCTATTACAGCTATTACACATATTACATCCACTTGGCATCAAAGTTCGCCACCAGTGCAAATATAGGGAACAAAGCAGCATATTACATACACTGGCCATCAAAATTGGCCACCAGTGCAAATAAACGCGGCAACAAAACAAGTCGATAACTGAAACAACTTCAAAAGAGCTCAAGAAACTTTATCCTGGGTATCCGCCATGCTGGCAATAAGCTTAGCAAGCTTATTAGCTTTGTCCTGTTTGGCGCTAAAATCCTCCAACGCTTGCTGTTGCACCAGAAAGTATGCGTCTGAATGCTCCAGGGACTTCCGCAGTCCTTCTGCTTCTTGTCACAGCACAGCTGATCGATGTCTTTCAACTTGTAGTTGAGACTCAAGAAACCGAACTAATTCAGACAGTGAGTTTGAATAGCTTGTGCAAGCGGTAGTGGCCAGTAACTCGAACACTAAACCAAGACAGGACTTTGGGGTTGCCTCACTGTCTTCAAGATAGTTTTCCTTAGCTGTTTTATCAGCTTTGTTGGAGATCAACAAGGATGTCTCACGATCCTGAACCTTATCTACATTACTTCCTTTATCATTGCTTAATAAGGCACTCTTCCCCAATATTTTGTCAGCATTCTAAAAGAAGAAACAAGCAGACACATAACAGGTTTAGCATGTACTAGTATATGAAACTCATTTCGGTGAACCAGTTCATTAGTAAGGTGGACAAGATTAAAGTACCAAGTCTTCTATTGCCAAGTAGTACATTACAAAAGCATCAAACAAACATATATCTATGTCCTATGGTCACTGCATTGTCTTGCCAAATCAAAATAGTGACACGGTTCAAATCATATCAGTTCAAGAGAAAGCAGCATTGAAAGAATACAAAGCGTGGGAAACCACACAACACAACAAGATTTCGGATGGGTACCACGGGTCTACATGTACAACAACACTATTGGCCCTGTTATGATGCTAGTAATGTGCATGATATGAGAAGTCAACTGTGTACACAATTCAAATTGAAATCAATAGAGCTATTTATAAGAGGAAACCTATTAAAGAAACATGCGTAAACATACCTGTTGTGCCATTGGAGTTTCCATTGGATCATTCAATTTAAAAATAAGTTTGTATGAGTAAATACAGTGATACAAGAGCAAAGTAGTATGCACGATAGTAATGGAATCTTAAATGAGAACAGTTGTTCTTCAGGATTAAGCACTTGTTCTACATGAACAACGCATAGTAAGACACAAGCATATAGTACTTAAAATAAAATGAGCTCATAGACCTTACCACATTCTTGGTTCGGGACCAGTAAAGAACAAGGCGTTCCCAGTCGTCGTCCAGTAAATGTGTCTCAGGAGAACGTAAGGGAATTTCATGAGTTTCTTTGCCAGTGAAGTACGTTTTCTTCAGGTAATTCCAATACTGCCACCAAGCATTCTTGAAGATAGCAGAGGTATTAGCACAGGTTACCTCATCCTGAGTTTCCAAATCGGTCCTTCTCTATAGAGAAAATTGGGAAAATTTGCTGTATTATAACCATCATGGAGGTAGAATGTATGGGACAAAGCAAAGTAATTGCCATAAATAACATTACTTACACTTAACTCCTGGACAAACACCTGCAACTGGCATTTTCCTTCATCTTCAGTATAAATATTTCCATGATGGGAAGATACGCACATAGGATTTAACAACATCAAATGCGATAGATGCTAAACTATGAATGGCTAGTTGTGCTTCCTCCACAGGAATAGGTGTACCAACTGGTGGAGTTGGGGTTCGCCGTGGTAGTACTGGCGCTTTGGGCATTGGAGCTGCCTTACTAACTGCTCTTGTTTGGGAGCTCTGTGGTGGAGATGGTGTTGTGTCAACCGGAGTTGGGTTACTATCTGCTGGGGTTGGGATTAGATTGGGTGAAGCTGGTTCTTTGTCCATCGCAGTAGGGGTAAAATCTGCGAGAGTCTGGGTTATGTGTGGTAGGGCTGGTTCTCGTGCATGTACAACCTGGGTGCTATCTCCACCAAGAGGTAGCACTGTTTTATTTGAAGACCGTGTTTTTACTCCGCTAGATATTGCCATCACCCGCTCCAATTCAAATGGCTGATAAACAGGAAACATAGTTGAATGTACAGACATTGTATGAGAGATAGATGCAATAGATAGTGTCGAAAAAAGAGGGCATTAAATAGTTGACATGTATATTGTTTAACTAAAATGGATAGCATGACATAATTTCACATATATGATGTCTATCTAAACTGGATAGCATAGCATAACATAATTCAAAGATATGATGACTAACTAAACAGGATCGCATGACATAATTCACATACATGTTATCTAAGTAACCAGGATCATATGATTTAATTCACATATGTGATTTATATGCTAAGCAGAGGGCATTCGCATATATGATGTCTGAACTAAGAACATGGTGTTGAATATTGTGTATATGATGTCTAAACTATGCAATGCAAGACACCATATGCATGATATGAGCAGTAGAACCATGCCAAGTTAGAGCATACACCTTGGTGGGGGAATAGGACTGGTCATCTGTCTCTGAATCCATCTCTGAGGAGCTATCGGGACCCAGCAAGAGATCTGCTTCGACAGGTAGCACTGTCTGCTCTGAAGGCCTTGTTTTCACTCCAGATTTTTCCATCACCCACTCAAATGGCTGATTCACATGAAGAGTAGTTTAATGCACAAACATTGTCGACAAATGGAAATTTAATGAAGAAAAGGATGGGCTAGATATCATTCAAATATATGATGCCTGGTTAAACAGGATGGCATTGCACATTTCACATATATTATGGCTGGCTAAAAGACATGAGACTGCATAATTCCCATATATGATATTGAAACTAAACAGGTGGCATTACAGAACATGTCTAAACTAAGCAGATGACATATATGATGTCAAAAGTAGGCACTGCAAGGCAACATATGCATGATATGACTAACATCATCTTGCCAAGTTAGAGCAAACACCTTGGGGGGTAAATAGGAGTGGTCAGCTGCGTCTGAATCCGCCTCAGAACAGATATCTTCCTCTGGATTACAATCTGGAGAGGGGGGAGGGTTTGCCATCGTTAATCTCAAGTGGGATTCTAATAGTATCTCCAATAGATGATGTAAAATGCATTACCAAAAAGTGATAGATGTAAAATTTACATCACCAAAAACCACCTGGCTACAACAGATGAGGTAAAAACTGTTGACTCTGAACTTAACTGTCGAAGCTGAAATTTACTGTGGAATCTGAATGTTACTGTCGAAACTGAACGCAATGGTAGCAGAGAGGAACTTCACATGGGATAGTTTAGGGAGGGCCTGCAGTTCATCTTCAATCTGCACCCCCCCTGAGCCGCCAGCCACCACCGGCCGAACCCCGCGCCGCCTCACCGCCCCGAAACAACTCCCCACCGCCGGTCCGCCGCCGCCTCGCCGCCCCTAAACAACTCCCCACCGCTGGTCCGCCGCCGCCCCGGCCAGCCCTCTAGCCTCCCCCCGTGCCAAGCTTTTTCTCCGGCGATCCCCACGCCACCGCCCCACCACCGCGCCCCCACCCCCGGCGAGCACCGCCCCACCCAAAACCCTAAGATAGATAGTGGGGTACCTCTCTGGTGAGCCCCCCTCCCCGCTGCC
>NC_057814.1:454649752-454663658 GCF_018294505.1 Triticum aestivum
CCCCTGAAAATCGACTGACCCAGAAGTCGATTCAGTCGACTGAAGTGGAGGTAAATCAGAGCAGAGCAGCAACACGAGCGAGGGGGAGAGCAGCAGCAGCAGCGCGAGCGAGCGAGCGCCGGAGCAGCAGCAGCTGGGCGAGCGAGCGAGCGAGAGCCGGAACAGCAGCAGCAGATCCGGCTGGTATGGACGCCGCCGCCGAAGGGGCCTCGCACTGGGGGAGAGCCGCCGTGGAGATGTCGCCCGCGGCGCTGGCTTCGAGGTAGCCACTACATGGGGGTGCGGGATGGAGCACCGTCGGCGCCGGGAGGTCGAGTTAAGGAGAAGGTGCGATGCGATGAGTGTACAACCTCTTTGGTGGCGCCGAGTAGGCCTCGGCTTCATCCGAGGAGTCGGTGAGGACGCTGCGGTGCTGGTGGAGCAGGTTAAGGCGGCGCTGTGGGGATGGAGCAGCCGCGATAGACGAGGCGATCATCGGAGCAGCTCCTTGGAGGTGGAGGACGGGGCGGCTGAACTGGTGGGACGACGAGATGGACGACGGATCCTCATTCGGGGAGGTGGATGAGGGACGTCGAGCTGTTGCGGTGGACGACGTCATCGAGGAAGAGGCCCCGGCTGGGCAGAGGTGAGGTGGCGGACGGAGGAGGGTGGGGTTTCGCGGCTGGAACGGAGAGGTTATGGCGGCCTGGGATTTCGAATGGCAAAAAGGAGGCGATGGGAGGGGGACCATGACTTAGGGACGCGCTTGTCCAAAATGTAGGGTGTGTTACAAAAGTACCCCCACCGATTTGAACTAGCGTCCCTTTCGGCTCAGGGTTAGAAGGGGGATTTCACGTGTCGGGATTTGGCAGCTGGAGGGATTTTTCATGCGCGTTGTAATTTCGGGATAGCAAGGCGCAGGTTGTGAAAGCGCCAGTTTTGGGAGCACGATATCAGAATTTTCGGGATATAACAAGGCGCGGGTTGAATTTTAGGGACAAGCCTAATGTGTAATATTGTACTTGTACGTACCAAATCAATTCGCACTTCCCTCAATGAAAAAAAATGAAAAAAACTATTCACACCACACAAAGAGAGAGTCTTGTCCCGTTTTACTATACAAATGCTATTCAAAGCTACACAAAGAGAGAGTATGAATCCATGTTATGTCCAATTAAATTTTTTTGCTGGCTGTATAATGCATGTAACCTACTCATACCAACATTTTAGTGCATTCCAAATGTTTATACTACCGCTACAATTCAAACTGAATTTGAATTCGTTTCTCTATTTCAATAAGAATCTACAATAATGATTGTTGCCAACGTCAACCATCATTCGTGTATTACCTTAACAACACACCACATGATTACTATAGAGATAGATATGAACTATGTGTACTATATGAACTCGAATTCAATCTTTTGAATACACTTGATGTTGATTCCATATAATAGTACATTTGATGTACTAACTATATATTCATAATCTAAACCATGTTCCATACGTACACCGTGTTTATCACACAAAGTATAGTGCCCTGCCCCCTACATTATGACAAGTATTTAGCCCTGAGCTGCAAAAGCCACACATTAGCCCAAATTATAATCAATGTTCTATATATTATATGTAGTACTAGCAAGATGCCCATGCGTTCCAGGGAACATCAACATGATCAAGGGGAGTCCTTATTTGCAAATATGGAGAGGGGTGTGGGTATCTTTTTTCAAAATTGCCATAGTTTCCTTCCTATCCGTCAGATATAAATCGGATGGCCTATATTGCAGGATGGCAGGCACACCATCATCAACAACTCTGTTTTTTATAAGAGTAGAGATAAAATATATTATATGTAGTATAACATGTTCTTAACCACACCATGTGTATCACCGTTATATATATTCATGCATGCGTCGGTTTAAAACACTATGATAAATTCTTCAAATATCCGAATTCGCTTTTTATAATGAATTATGATCTCTATTCGTCTTTTACACCCACACAATCCTCTTATCTTTGTAGACAGCGCTAACTTTCTCTCGCGCATGCACATGCCCGCATCCCTCTCACCCTCCCTCGGCATTCTCTAGCTCCATCGCGCAAATTCGTCTTTTCACTTTAGGTCGTTCACCCACGGTGTGTGTAGGCCCCCCAGCTCCTTCTTTATGGCACACATCGATCGATATGCCTCTCTATCCAGGTGTGCCTACCACAAACACAAGCTTCCCCTCTTCTCTTCTCACTGTCCATGCCTCACTCCCACCACTCTTTTCATCGATCTCGTACTCGCACACTCCTTCCCCCTCGACATAGTATGCCTCTCGCACCACCTCTTAGATGCATCCCTCTCTCTCTCTCTATCCTTCTCCCCTGGCCTTATTTGCTTCTAACACATACATGCATGTGTACCGATCGATCTTCCTACATATACCTAGGTCGACTTTAACTATTCCCCCCACCCATCGATCGACGTACCTCACAAGTTATGTCTCTCCTTTCTCTGACAGAGGACGATTGATCTTCCTATGTAGTTATGTCTGCTTACCACAGCCATATCGTCCCCCACATCTTCGTGCATGCCTCCTGACCCGTCTCTCACACGCACGCGCACAGACAGGCAGCCATCCCCTCTCTTATTGATATTACAGGCGTGCCCTCCGTTTGTCTAGCAAGCCTCTCCCACCATTTGTTAGAAGCAACTCCGCTACCACCCCCTCCAACACTCTAGCTCTGTCTCTCTCGCAACCTTATTCCTCTCCTACACATATGCATGGATGTCGATCGATCTCCCTTAATACATAAGGTAGGCCTCTCCCCTCCTCCACACATATACCAGCCATTGTACCTCTATAGTTAATAAGGCCTTCCCCCACCACACACCGATAGTCGAGCGCTGTAGGTAGGTATCCATGCCACAGAGACAAACTGCACATGTCCCCTCTCACGTTCCAGTAGGCCAGCCACCCTATATCTTTGACGTGGGCAGACACAAATTCGATGGCACTCTTTATCGATCGCGCGCGCACACACACACACATCATCCCTCTCTTCGATTCTATGGATACCTCAAGCTGATGATACCTCCACTCTCTTCTCGTGATCACCCCCTCTATATATATGATATATCCAGGACTCTATTTTCACACGCATTGCATATGTTACATTTTTTGATTGACACCCCCCCTAAAAACACTCACGAACCCACACACTATATCTCTCTACGTTTGTATCTCTCTCACACAACCCCACGTAGGTGGCGTACGTACACGAAGAGAATAGGTGCGTATAGTCACGCTTCGTGCCCAGCCGCACCCGCGCGGGTACACGGTGGAGCTCATTTCTGTATGAAATGGCAGCCCACGTGCTAATTTGAACGCGTGTAGCGGTTGTTTACCTACGTAGGTCGTGTACCACGCGTGCACGAAACAAAGATTGACTTGATGCGTTGGCGCGTTATTTTTAAATAAAGTTATATCGCTCAATGGCACGTACATAGAATATAAAACGATTTTTATGGAGAAAAAGGTAGTCCGCTCCACTATGTACAATGGAGCCTGCCTGCCTGGGTTTGTCTCTCTTCAAAGTATCTCACACAAGGCGGCGGTGGACTCTCTCTCTCACCGTTGGTCACTGATTCGGCCGCATCCCGTCCGCCGGCGGAAAGGGAGGATGTGCATCATTTCTCCGTTCGACGGCGCCGAGGCAGCACGTCCCGATCTGCGGTACCCGCCGTTCTCTCTGACCAAGCTCCAGCGTGGTAGGGCCTACGCCACCTGCTTGCTGCCGCAGTATGGGCAGATCCCGTCCGCCGCCGCTCACCTAGTTACATCCCGACGACCCCCAGGTATCCCCTCCGGCCTTGCTCCACTGCCCGTCTTCCCACATCGCTGCATGTGGAAAATCTTGCATGTGGATCTAACATAGTTCTTTGCCAAAAACATAGCTCGTCCGGTGTACTTTCCATATTGCAATCTCGTCCTCACACCGTTTTAGACAAGCACAACCGGGTTGTTATCTTCCCTTAGGACATGGAATATGCTTCTTTTTTGTCGTCGCATGTGTCATCAACTGTTATTGGCTAGTAATTGTTTCCTTTCTACCTCTTTTTGGCAAACAGGGCTATCCATTTCACCTCGTTGCTATTTCGACCTTTTGGTGAACTGAACAAATCACTTTTTTCTTAAGAGTGTTTTGTGCAGTTGTACTAAAATGCCACACGGGCAACGTCTACATTTCAGTGCGACTGCACAAAGGGAGATTGGTTCTGCTCTATCCTCCTCATCCAACTCCGAGCCTAATCTTCTCCAACTATTTGCTTAATCTTCTCCAACTAGTTAGTCTTAAGAGAGACTGCAAAGGTGACCGGCTTCTATTTGTGTATTTATTTTTTCATCAGCAGTCCTCTATTATCGTAATCACACTTAATATCTTTGGAACAGGGATGCTTAGCTCTATTTTAGTGGAACTGCACAAAATGATCAGAATGTTGCATGCTCCAGACAGCTACTTTTTTCCCAACATGCCTTGTTGATTTAGACAGAGCTGGGGGGACGTTGCTGCCAATGAAAGCATGGATCAATTTTAATTTAACACCTTCTCACAACTTTGTCTTCAGTTGTGATGTAAATATTAGCTCTGATATGCTAATCATTGAGATGCATTAGCAAGGAAGTTAGTTTTTTATTGTTTCTGAAAGAGCATCGATGGCAAGACACACAAAACAAAAGCTGAAAACTTAGACCATTGTACAATTTCATGTCGCTGGAAAATTATTTGTATAGTACGTCAATTATGTAAACAAATGCTGGAATCTGGATAGCATTGCCAGAAGCCTCTTCAGCATCCGGGTCCATGTGCCATGCACAAAATTATACTTCCTCCGTTCCTAAATATTTGTCTTTTAAAAAATTTCAAATGGACATATTTTAGAGTGTAGATTCACTCAATTTGCTTCGTATGTAGTCACTCGTTGAAATCTCAAGAAAGACAAATACTCCGTAGTATATTTAAGAACGGAGGGAGTAGTGCACAACCGCATGGGAGACTCAGCCCGGTTGTTGCACCGTACTAATAGTGAGTAATAATGAGCAATCAAATCATAAGCCCCACCTTTCCCACTGTAAGTTGTTCGGAAGAAGCAACCATCAATACGCTCTAAAGTCTCTCTGGTGGTGGAAATGCATGGAGAGAAATGCATCAGAATGAAGCGTGCCCTGTAAACTGTAACGGAGGGAGGAGTAGTATGAGGCCCTATTTGGATCACCGTTTCTCTTTTGAATACACTTGTAAAAAAATACACACCTGCGCCCGTCGTTTCAATTCCGGCTGGAATTTGCACAGCGGCCAGTAACTTACACGTGTAAGTTATACGCCTTCGTATTGAAATACAACCATTCCAAGCATGGCCTGAAGGTGCAAAACCAAGTACGCGTATGGCCAGTCGGTCAATGCACTTCCTCTTGGCATATCACTGACATGTGGGACCGGAGTGTGAGCAAACCGATCTCAATTGATGGCAAAATTGCCAACCCGCCGTTCCTTGAGAGAGAGACGAGGAGCGAGAAGACACAGACGGGCTCGCACAGAGGCCAAGATATATTCGAGCATGGTTGATCGATATCATCATTACATGTTCGATGTTTTTTAACACTACCATTGGGCTGCCGTTTTCGGTCCTTCTCCCGAATAAATGTGTACTTTATCAGAGATTAAAATAAAATAAGAGTACAGACGCTCCACCATGCGGTTCTAGTAGTAGTACTACTCGTACAACTATAAACCTTGCGCTTGGCTCTTCGCCTCTTCGTGAAGTCGAACAATGATGGTACTCCGCATGTTGGGTACTACAGTGTATGCCTGTGGCAATCTGACACCAAATGAACTGCTGCATGTCCACCGCCTCGGCGAGGGTAGGTTGCATTAGTCAAAAGGCGTAAGCGAGCTTCACCTTGTCCTACAAGCTTCTCCTTGTTCTGTTAGTTGACGGGACACACCAAAAAGTAGTGCTAGTCCATACTCCCTCCTTTCCGGTTAATATGGCTTAATCTTTTTTGTGGGTAAATGAGAGAGCTTTATTCATATATAAGCATTCTTACGACGATCAGCCAAGAGACTGGTCACTAGGAAGCGAGGTACCCCGCAAAAAAGAAGAAGGAAACGAGGTGTTTCATCAAGCCAGCTCTCGGCCACATTCAAAGTGCAGCAAGCACGGTTCGCACAAAGATGCGCCGCGAGGTTTGCTGACCTGTTTACATGCTGAATAACAAAAAAAGAGGAAATATTACCGAGCGCTCCTATTTGTAAAAGGATCTGAGCCAGAATTAAGTGAGAATTGTGGCGAGTGTCCATGCAATCAACTCCATTATCACATGTGAGAACCCTCGAAGAGAACCAAATGTGTTGAAGATTGCTTTATCACATTTTTAAAATATAATAAGAGTGCAGACGCACCAATATCCGGTTCCTAGTATAGTATAGTACATACCTCTATAGTAGTAGTACTAGTACTAGTAAACTTTGCGCTTGGCTGTTCGCCTCTTCGGGAAGTCAAACAATAATACTAGTACTAGTATAGTGTATGCTTCTGGCAATCTGACACCGAATTAACTGTTTCACGTCCACCGCTTGAGCGAGGGAGAGCTTGCATTAGTCAAAAGTTTCTCCTTGTCCTGCGAGCCACCGCGCGCAAGCTTCTCCCGTCCTGCAAGCTTCTCCTCATTCGGCAAGTTGACGGGACACAACAAAGTAATGCTAGTCCATACTGCCTCCTTTCCGGTTAATATGGCTTAATTTCAAACGAGATAAATACACTGTCTGTCACTGTATATTTGTAAAAATACGGTCAGTGGACTTCATAATATGCTCATTGCGCTCAATATATACATTTTCCGGTGTTTATACGGTCACTAGCTCACCCTGGCTGAGTATGTGTGTGCATGCATGTGTAGGTTGAGCACTTGAGCGTGACCGTGTGTGTTCCGTCGTGTGCTCGGACATGCATGCATTAGGGCATCGCACGCGTTTTTGTGTCCATGTGTACGTGTCACTGTTGCATGCATGCATGAGGTTGTAGTCCCTTACATTCACATGTTCATAAGTTAATGCTTTGTCAAAATGTTGCATGCAAGGTTTAATCATTCGTTGTTCACACATGCATTCCCGATATTAATACGCTGGTAAAGACAATTTGTTGAGGAAAACGAGCCCATGAATTGAGTACAAAGGGGACCAATAAGCCAGGACGGAGGGAGTACCAGTAGTGAACCGGAAGGAGGGAGTAGGTACTAGTAGTACAGTACTACGTAACAACATGCAGTAACAAAATTCCTCTATGGGCATCCTGTCTAATCATGTGTCATGCAAGAAAATAGAGATAAGTACAAGTGAGACTCAGGAACGGTCATACACGTAGGGGGAGTACGTGTAGGGGCCACTAAGGAGCAGTCAAATCACATAGTAAGTTAGTCGGAATAAGCAACCATCATTTCACTCTTCAATGACATGTACGCAATATAAAATGGTTGATATGGAGAGAAAAAGAAAACCACTATATATACACTAGCAGGAGCCTAAGCTACAAGCCTGCTTGCTTGGGTTGCTCTCTTCACAAGCATAGAACGACGGTGGCCACACTGCTAGTCACATATCCGCCCTGATCCCGCCGCTGGGGGAAGGGAACAATGTTTTGCGTAGACGCCGTCGACATCGGCGAGGGAGAAAACCCACAGTCAGTGCATCCCAATCGGGGGTCCCCGCGGTATGGGCTGATGCCGCGTCCCAACCGCCCTTCTAGCTATAGCCCGACGTCCCAGGTAGTACATCTTCCTTTTGGAGCCGGCTTGCTCCACTGCCGCAGCTCCCCACGTAGCTCCATCTCCATGTCGATCTTTCTCTACTTCTACCGGCTTCTATTTGTGATGAGTTTATGTCTCATGAACTAGTGCCAGTACTATTATTCTAATCACACTTCTTCAATATCTTTGCCATCAGGGATGCTCAGCTCGATTTTAGTGGAACTGCACAAAAGCATCGTATGATCCGAGGGTGCCAGCCGTCTTTCCTTTGATAGGTTCTACCTAGCCAGGAAATTAAATCCTGTTTAGGGTTTAGGGTTAGGTCGTAGTGACCCCATCAGTAGTTTTTCTTTTGTACACGCTCTCACAACTTTTGTCTTTAGTTGTGAAGTAAGTATTGGCTATGATCTGTGAATCATTGAGATGCATCAGCATGCGTGTTAGTTTTCCTTTGTATTTAATGGATGTTGTAACGGGGCAACCTTGGAGTAGGAATGAAAATGGAGTGGAAAGTTTCCGTTTTTCTGGAGAAAAAATGGAAACGGAGAGAAACCAATGTTTCGTTTCGTTGGATCGCGCCATCGAGCAAAACCAACGTTTAAATCACGTCTGTCGCGTTCGTGTCTCACCCTCCTCCACGGCTCAACCCCACACGGTCGCTCGACATGCCACTCACTGCAAACCGAGTATACGATAACTTTCCTGCCTGCTTGTCGATGGATCACACCATGGAGTACTAGCACTATTGGAAGAGATTGACGAGTTGGGGGAGGACAGCTAGCTGTAGCACGGACTCCCAAGAACTTTTTACATGCATGTTGTGGCCGGCTATTGCGACCTTTGAACGCGGAGCAGTCACGTGCAACGGGAAGCGGCGCGGGTGACGCTCTCTCGGCAGGCGCGCCGCTTCAATGCCGGCGCCAGTGAGAGGTCGCGTCTGCTCTGGCCGGGCATGAATGCGGCACTGACCGTTTCGGGCGGGAAGCACGCGCTGGTGATGAAGAGGGTTCGGGTTGGTCAGGAGCGGGCGTGGCAGTGGTCCGGACGCCCGCAAATAAGAGATGATGTACGTTAATATTGATGCGTATATAATTAACAACGTAAATAATGTGCCAGTTGGACAAATATGATTGGAGATGGAATTTTACGTAAACACGGATATGCATGTCTATGTCTTTTTGTTTTTTTTGCAGGAACAAACTTGTATTACTCACGTAGCCAGGCTACACTCGGAGTTACAAAGTTCGACAATGCCATCAGGGCCCGAACCTAGCCAAACAGCGATACGGCCACTAGTCCTACCATAATGAGCTAAAGTATGACCGACAATGTTGTTGTTTCGTCAAACATGAGCAATACAAGTATTTCGGAGTGCCATGAGTGATCTAATCTCACTCACCAAAAAACCAAACTGAGATCTATCAAGATCTTCATTCCTAATCCTCACCATATTTGTAGCTTCAAGGCAGTTGGTCTCGATATTGATATTTGGAGGTTAGACTCCCCATGTACTTTATTATATTAATATAATTTACCGTAGAACAATTGTTCTACGGTGTGTGGGTCAAAAAAAAGATTACTCCACTGCAATGCGAGCGACAAACCCTCTTTGATGGCCAACAATTCTGCTTCCAGTGCGTTCGCGCAATAACACAAGCTTCTACATGAAGAGAAAATTATAGCACCCCCATGATCCCTTAGTATCATGCCTGTACCAGCAGTTCCGTTCTCTGGCAAGAAGGAACCATCCGTATTCAGTTTTACCCAGCCATCCTCAGATGCATGTCTATGTCTATGTGTGTGTGTGCGCGATGACTCTCGCGACCTAGAAGCGGGACCGTGTTTTTGATCGAGTTTTCTTTCTTGGTGCGTTAAAAAATTGTCCGCCAGTTTTCGTTTCTTTTTTCCAGGAACACGCGTATTCTATTTAAAACCACTGCCATGGAGAGATTTTTTTACTCCATTGTATATATAGCCTCTTATTTGATAGGGTTTCTCGCGTCTCGCTCTCTCACCCTCTCCATATCAAAACAAGATGACAGTGTCCACTCTATTTCTCTCCTCACCGGTGGTCACAGATTCGGCCGAATCCCGTCCGCTGTGGGAGATGAGGAGGTGCAGCGTTGACGTTTCGCCGTCGGCGATGGAGGAAGCCGATGCGCGCCGTCCTCTCGGAGCCGGCGCTGGCGCGGACGAAGGTCCTCCGCGCCCTTGTTCGCTACCATCGTGTGGGCAGATCCCGCCCACCCGCCTAAGCGACATCACACCCACCTGAGGTATAACTTCTTGTACTGGTCCAGCTCCCCAGGTCGCTGCATGCGGGTTTTCTTCTATGCGACTACTCCCCAGCTCCCCATGTATAGTAGCTAGGGTTCGTCGGCTGGTCCAACATCACCTACTATTATAGAGGAAATGCCACTCGAAAAGTTATCCTGATTTATGCCTCGGTGGAGGTATACATGTTGTTTCGACAAAAAGTACATGGTGGTTGTGCGTTCATTGTCCATATATATGCTCCTATTGCTGCTGCTAATCTAATACTATCACTGGTTAAATGAAGAAATGCTTTTTTTCTCGGGTATCCTGGTTTAGTTCCCATCAAGATAATCATGATGCTTCTGTTTGTTGGTGTACTTTTCATTAATTCTTATTGACAATTGAGATGTCGTTGTTAATCTTATACCACTGCCAAAACAAAGTAACAACACTATATCCCTTTTTTATATTTTTGCAAATAGCGATGCGTATCTCCATACCCGGGCATGTCTTCCTCAATTTTAGTGGAAGTGCACAAAATTGGATGGCCATTGTTGTTCCGCCTCACCGTCCTCTGCCACGTGGTTCTTCCTTCCTCGAGCTTGATTAATGACAAGAAACAGACCATAGTGAGGATTTGTCAAACTTCATAGGTTCCTCACCCAAACTTGATGCCAAATGGATGATGCATCACCACGATGACCTATCGATGCTCATGGTTGCGCCTCATGGTTGCGTCGGCTGGTGAAGCTGATCGATTTTCCACGAAAAACAAGCTGTCTTCCATCAGTGCTCTTTGCTTGTTACCCGCAAAGATGATATCCTTTATCAGTTCACCTTGGTTGCGTTGGAGACGCAGTCGTCTTTCACGTTGGTGCAATTTTATCACACAATTGGCCATGAACCAAATGTTTCCTCGAAGAAGGATCGACATTGCTACTACAAGCATAAGTTTTGTATTGATTTCTAAGCCTTCTCACAACTTTGTCTTCAGCTCCCCTGTAATTTTATTTGTCCAGCTATTAACTTTGATTAAAAAAATGGTGTGGACTAAAAACCCGGATGGACGTAGTAGCCCTCCATTTTTATTTACTCCACATATTAGATTTGACTGAAGTCAAACTTTGCAAAGTTTGACCAAGTTTAGGCCGAACACAACAAACCATAATTATTGAGAGAGGGCAAACTGTACATACTCTCAAACCTTTCCGATAATTGAAATTAAAATTCTTTATTTGTACACACTCTCACACGTTTCCGATAATTTGGTGCATGTGTGGTTGTTCACTTAAGAGAGGGTAGTGTACCGCAGGCCCCAGACAGGAAGTGCGACCAGGACGCGTGGATCGTTAGTTCATCGTGAGTAGTAGTTTTCTTCACTGGTACGTTAAATTAAGAGTTTCATTTCGTACTTACACAATTTAAAACGATTGTTATGGAGAGAATAAGAAAACCACTCCACTATATATTAGTAGTATACACGAGTACTATATGGACGCAGCTTCATTGACTTAGTGCACCTGACTTTGGGTTTATGACAGGTGGGCCCAAAATGTGGCTAGCCCACCTATCATACAACCAAAAGCAGGTGTAGTTAAGCCACCTGAGCTTAGTCCGTACTACAGTATATATGTAGTACTATATAAGCTGGAGCCTCAGCGCTTGTTCGCTAGAGTTTGGACTCTCCACACTCTCGCCACACTACATATATATATATATATACACGCTGGAGGCTCAGTGTTCCTTTGCTAGGGTTTGCTATATTCACAGTCTTTCACCCAGTCACCCTCTTCACCAGATCTAAACAAGAATGTGTTGGCCTCTGTCTCTCTCTCCCCACTCACAGCTGGTGAAGGAGGCGTCCGGATCCCGTCGCACCGGGAAGGGGAGGAGGTGCATCGTACACTCTATCGCCTTCGGTGAGGGAGGCAGTCTGTGGCACCCCGGCTCAGAGCAACCGGTTTACCATGCATTGCTAGCCCAGAGACCGTGTCTTCTGGCAACACACAACATCTTGGTATAGAAAACAACCGATTTATTGATGCTAGCGGATCATAGTTCATATTACAACAGGTGGCGAGGCCAAGTGGCACACACGGTGCGGTTGAACAATATGTACATTATTTAGTCAACATAAAGGGGCCTCGATCATAACAACTACGCGACAGCGGAACGGCGTCGTAGCGGAACTCCATAGCACAGGGACACCGATGTGGACACGATCTAGACTCGGACAACACTCCTTTCCAACGAGACTTTCCTAAAAGCTGGCATGACACGCCAGGTCAGTACATTAAATGTACTTGCAAGCTCACAACAAACATAAACATAATGACAAGCAATATCATGATATTTAACCAATTGCTTTACTAATGCAACATCATATCATACATGCAGTGATCATGATCTTGTGATATAAGTCCCTCGGACTTTCTTACCAAACGGTGATCGCTCTCGGATCAGAAACGGACCAACCTCGTGGTCTTTGTTCGGGTTACCTCGTAACCAAATGGTGATCTTACCGAGATCACAAACGGACCAACAACTTGGTCTCTATCAACACGATGTTTTCCCAAACATCATCTTATCAACGGTGACAAGTTCATATCTTAGTGTGCAACATTAATTAAACATTGACCAATGGTGTGACCTAATTTCGAGCGTGTCCGTAACCGTGGACTCGGCTATCGATAGATTTAATACACTCTGCAGAGGTAGCGCACTGTACCCACACCACGGAACCCATGGCCTCGCACTCCCATTCGGGTGGACCAACGGCGTTCCGACGAAACCCCTCCATTGCCACGACACTCTCCCGGCCACTCCGACTCACTCCCCACTGGGCTAGTCCTGGGTGGCCCCGTGTCTACCAAAGACACCAACGGCCACCGTCGTGGGAAAACATAACGGTCCCAAACGGGGACAAGGTACCATAACAACAACAACGGGCACCCAAGGTTATGTCTGCTTACCGGGCCAGGGTACCGCACGCCCATAACCTTCCCTCATTGGAGGCACCGACCAGAGGCACGACAACGGACCGAATAAAGGCCTTCCCATAAAGGCAAATGTGGTTGCACTGGGAAAACATGATTCAGTGGCACCATGACCCGATCAACGATATGTTCAAGTTGAGTTATTATCAGGTTCAACTTAAGGTGAAAGTAACCGGTGTCATGATATGCCATGAAAATGCAAACATATGCATCATATATCAGCGGAAATAACTGGGTCAACCATATCCACACTAAGGATAGACATCAACAGCTCATAACACCTCTCTGGTTATGATTTATCATCACTTTAAACAGAATCTTCACTTAGCAAATTTATCATTTATCTCATTTAAGAAAATAACTCAAAAATAATTACTTATATCCATAACCATATTACTTCTTCATAACAAATATTACTTCTAGTTACTTAACAAACTAAATTAGCTTCAAACTTCTGTAAACTAAGCATATCAACTCAAACAAGCAACCAACAGAATATAAATATTATTCTAGTGATTTAAATGCATGGATTAAACCATTAATTCAAGTTGAAAAATCACAAATATTGTAATGGCACCATGAAAATGTTGCTGTGGCTTGCCTTAGTGCAGATGAGGTTCACAATCCTCCTGGTGATCCTCAATACAAGCTTCACTTTCTGAAAACAATTATAAACACAAAAAGAAAACATCAAGAACCCTTCTGAAATATACAGAAAATCTAGACAGCAGAGAAAAATCTCATTTTTGGTGAGCTGCTAGATTTCTTCATAAAGAATACAATGCAAAAAGAATCAATTCATTTGGACCTATGGTTAAAAAGTTTTGGCTGTTTGAAGATCTCTGGATAAAATTGAATTTTGAATTTAAATAAACAGAACTG
>NC_057814.1:454663912-454676981 GCF_018294505.1 Triticum aestivum
CATACAGAGTGGCTGACTAGCGGGCCCCGCTAGTCAGGTGAGAGGGAGGGGGAGAGGGAAAACAGAGGGCGGCGAGGCTCCGCCGAAGCACACGCCGGCGAGGAGGGCTCCTTGGCCAGAACTGGAGGGAGGGATCAAAAGAGGAGACGGAGGCGCACCTGCCCGTACCCGTAGGTTAGCTAGGGGTGGTCGAACGGCGTCGGAAACAGCCTCTCTAGCGGCGGCAGAAAGCAGAGGTCGTCGGAGTTGGAGACGACGGCGACTAGAGGCAGAACTAGGGGCTCCAACCGGGCGGAACGGCACCACCGACGCACGGCGGAGGCCCTGGAAGGGTGGCCCAAGCCTGGGAGGGGCTGGAGCTGCGGAGATGACCCGAGGGGATCGCCGGCGAGCTCGAGCTCGGGGACGGCGGCCCACGGCCTGCCCGGCCGGGCTACGGCTTTCTACGAGTTTGTGGAGTGTGTGTGAGGAGTGGATGATGCTCGACGAGGCTGGGGAGAGCTCTATTTATAGCCGAGCAATGAGAGGGGCTCGGGCTCCGCCGGAGGACACCTGGACACGGCGCCCGGCGACGAACGGTGCTAGTGAGCGAGGGGGAAGGCGGCACAGCTCACGCGGGCACTGTGGGCGAGCGGAGACGAGCACAGGAGCGAGGTGGTGGCGACGAACATAGTGCGCAACGCACGGTTGGCCGGACCACGGCCGTGCTCGCTGCGGCGAGCTCCGGCGTCAGCGAGCGCCAGGAGAGAGTTATGAGGGTCGGGACGATGATCGGGGCGAAGTTTGGCAAGGTTTGGCAGGCGGGGAAGCGATCACGCGAGAAACAAAGGCGCGGGCGCGACGCAGAGCGCGTCGGCCGTATGCCAGGACACATGGACGAACGCGGTCACCGCGTGAACTCTGACCTCAGGCCGAGCTAAGCCTAAACTTCATGTCTGGCGTGTAGTCCGTGGTAGATTGAGAGGTTACCACACTTTGGTTTGAGCTCAGGCGCAGTAACATGGATTTCAACTTCCTGGTAAGTTTCTGGACAGTAATTTTGAGAGCTTACTGTGGTCAAAATACTGAGAGTTGGGAGCTGGGCTTTGGAGATTAGCAATCATCTACTAAGGTGATTATGCACAAGAAAAATCAGCCACAATTGAGCAAGTAAAATGGTAGTTGCTGTAGAAACTACCATTTCCGTCGAGAACAGAAAATATTTTCTGTAGCAAAAATATTCCAGAAAGTGATGAAATATTTTTGCTCAGGAAGGTGCCCTAGGATTCAAAGAATATTTGAGAATTTTCTCAGATTTTCGTGGGCAAGAAAAATTGGGGTTGCTTTGGAACACAAGGGGCTAGTTAGTGTTTTAGAGAGAAAATGAATATTTTTCATTAGAGAAAAATATTCATAATATTATTTTGAGATGGATCAGAGAAGAAATGATGGCTTAGGGAGAGAAATAAGTCACTTGGGTGAAAGTCAAGGGGGTACCCAAGTGTTTAAGTCCATATGAAGTGATTCAAAAATTTCAAATTCAAATCCAAACCAACTGAAAATCAGGCAAAGAGAAGAGGGCAAAAACAAGGCTGTCACACAATCCACTGCCGGCTGCGCTGTTCTCTTTCACCCAGCGCCTGTGCGGGAGGGCCACCGACCCTTTCTTCCTCACTGCCGTACGTAGTGTGGGCAGATCCGGCCTCCCGCCGCACGCCTTGCCACATCCCGACGACCCTAAGGTATAAGTTTCTTTGAAACCGTCATTGCTCTAGCTGCATGCAGAACTTTTTCGATTCTGTAGTCGAATCTAGGTCTTGGTTCAAAGAGGAAAGAAGGGTGCGGTGGGGTGGAGGATGAATCTAGGACGTGGTTCAATGAGGAAAGGAGGGAGGGAAAGTAGTATAGACTGGCTATCCAGCCGCTTTGTTGGTCGAAAAGGGAAAAAGGGGGTAACCCAGTACACACATCTGTAAGGAACCGATCTCTTTGTTGAAAAGGGAAAGAAACTGGGGGGTCGGGTAGTTTGTGCAGGACTAGATTTGCTGCCCTCACATAGGAAAAAGGTTCAAAGAGAACAAATATGGGACCAACGCAGATATGTTGCTTGGCTCCATACTCTGCATCACCCATTTATACGTGTGGATGCACATGGTGCTGGCATGTCCCATGTCCCATACAACTATTTTGCTATTGTTAATCTAAGAATGCTACTGGAAAATTGAAGCAATGCCACTGTTAAAAGTAAATTACATTCTTAACGAATGTTATTTTAAGAGAATGTCTCTATTAATATGAATCAATGCAACCGTTTTAGAAATGCTATGTCCTACTTTGTTTTCCATCAAGATAAGTTAGATGCTTCTTTTTGTCGCTGTTTGTTTCATCCTCCTTCATTGGCCAGTAATTGTTTCCTTTTTTGCCTCTGTTAAAACAGGGATATCTATTCAACTTGTTGCTATAGCAAACTTAAACGTCACACCGGCGACTTTGCTTGATTTCAGTGCAACTGCACAAAACGAGATTGGATTTCCTATTCGTGTTGGCAGATTCGTAGGTGATCTTGTGTGCGTCATGACAGGTTGGTACTTGCCTTCATCCACATGATCTTGCAGTGTGTTTTGAGATGCTGTGCTACTTGTATTGGTACTGTTTTAAATAAATGTGAATTGAAGCTATTGTATTGCTCTCTTTTCCCATTAAGTAGTGAACAAAAAAGGTACCAACCCAGACATGATGCTTGTTGCTTTGTTACAACAAACTCTGCATCACCCCCTTTATAAGTAGATGGAAGCACATGGTGTTGTTGCGCCCACTCTCCCTGGAACTATTTATACTTTTTCTTAATCTAATGCCGCTGGTAAAATTAAGCAATGCCACTCTTAGAATTAACTACTGAACTGTTTTAAGAGAATTTCTCTGTTAATATGAATCAATGCAACCGTTTTAGAAATGCTACTGTCCTATACATTGTTTTCCACCAAGATAAGGTAGATGCTTCTTTTTGTGGCCGCATGTTTCATCCTCCTTTATTGGCCAGTAATTGTTTCCTTTTTTGCCTCTGTTAAAACATGGATATCTATTCAACTTGTTGCTATAGCAAACTTGTATTGGTACTGTTTTGGATCTTGGTCAAGAAAGGTCAGTACCGACTTTCATCCACATGATGTTGCAGTGTGCTTTGAGATGTTGTGCGACTTGTATTGGTACTATTTTGGATAAATGTTGAATTGAAGCTATTGAACTGCTGTCTTTTACCATTGAGTGGGCAAAAATTGTTCCAACCCAGACATGATGCTTGTTTCTTTGTTACAACAAACTCTGCATCACCCCCTTTATAAGTAGATGGAAGCACATGGTGTTGTTGCGCCCACTCTCCCCTGGAACTGTTTATGCTTTTTTTTAATCTAATGCCGCTGGTAAAATTAAGCAATGCCACTCTCAGAATTAACTACTGAATCTTAGTTCAAAACTGCAACACTTGTTATGGATTGGCGGGATTACCATTTTTGTGGCCGCATGTTTCATCCTCCTTTATTGGCCAGTAATTGATTCCTTTTTTGCCTCTGTTAAAACAGGGATATCTATTCAACTTGTTGCTATTGTAGACCGGATTTCCATATATGTGTTGAGATCTCTTTTAGGTCTTCCTCACGAGTTGTTTCAAATTTTCGTCTTGAAAGGTTAGTACCGTTTTTCCTCAGAATTAACTACTGAATCTTAGTTCAAAACTGCAACACTTGTTAGGGATCGGCGGCAGTACCATTTCTGTTAGGGATCGACTGGAGTACATGTTTAAGAAATGTATTGTTCAGATAATGTCTCTGTTATTATATATCAGTTACAGTGTTTTACAAATGGTACTATCCTGCTTTGTAGTTCTTTCTACATGTTTAACCAAGGTATTGTTAAGATAATGACTCGGTTAAAATGAATCAGTCGCATTGTTTTAGGAATGGTACTTTTCTACTTTGTCGTTCCTTATACATGTTGAAACAAGGCATTGTTAAGATAATGTCTCAGTTAATATGAATGAATCACACTGATGGAGAATTGCTACTCTCCTGCTTTGTTTCCCATTAAGATAAGGTAGATCAGTAGATGTTTTTCTTCTGGGAGTACAAGTCATCAACCGTTATTTCTCGGTAATTGTTTCCCTTATACTATTTTTGCTTATAGGGATATCAAAATTAAAGCTCAGTTTTATTCTGACTTTGATTTTAGTTGAACTGCACAAAAGGAGCCAATGTGTCTAAGGCAAACTGCTGCATTAGTGTGTCCAGTTGGTTTTACCACTTTGCAGAAAGAAGCAGTCACTGTTTGCGCTACATTACAGAAGGAATGATCGAGAAGCTTTACCGAGTATTAGTGGACGCTGGTGACATGACTAGTCTGCAGAGAGCATATGCAACTCTACAACACGTGGAGTGCACTGGGCAAAAAGTGCCCAAACAAGTACAAGAAGCCATGACAGGACTCCAAGTCTGTCAATGTCATTCTAAGCAACAATGATGGGGCATCTGGGTATGGTAATCTGTTTACCGTACTTTCAGTTTGTTAGTCCACCGATTGGTGGGTTGACACTGGGGCCAATATTCATGTGTGTGCTGATGTGTCTTTGTTTTCTTGTAGCATATAAATACGAAATCCACAAGGATACTCAGCTTGATTTTAGTGGGACTGCACAAAATGTTCAGATGGTTCGTGTCCTCCATAATACTTCATAATGCACAATACATCGAATGATTCTCTAATCATTCATCGTCACCTTGAGCCACCAGACTATCAGATGACAAACTGATGACAAACCCTGCCCGTTCCACAATCATAGGCATTACATATTTTGAATGGGAAAAGCTTGTCAAAGTTTAATCATTGATGTTAGCAAGAAGACATTAGTTTAATATATTGGAATTGGAAAACCTTGTCACATTTTGCTCATTGATGTTAGCCAGAAGACATGCATTTGATATTTTTGAGTGGGACGCCCTTTGCTGTGAGCAACGTCGATCGTTTTTTCCTATTCATGTCTTCAGTTCAGAAGTAAATATTTACTCTGCTGAGATGCATAGTCACATGAATGTTGACTTATGTAAGGTATTTTAAGAGTTTGTTCTGAATGTTGTCTATGTAATGCCAGGCCTTGTGAGTTTGATTGCAAAGTTGAGCTTGGAATGCTGTGGCATGCGGCATCATGAGCTGTTCACCATGCCCCTGAGAATAATGCTTCATATTGTTTTGCATGTTGAGCTAATGCCTGTGATTTGCATATTAAGAAGATCATCCTCTTCTGTTGTTTCTGTGCTTAAGAAGTTCATTGTCTTATGTTTCATTCATAGCCTATACGACAACTCGGGTAGGTTAGAGGTGAAACCATGTGATCTTCCAACCAACTCATCATCTTAGGCCGTGATTGGATCATTGTTTTCCAACCAAAAACGCTTGTAAAACTGACGCTTGTAAATAAAAGCAGATGGTCTCAGGCGAAGCGTTTGGTTGGTCGATTTCGACTAGTAAAATATACACTGGTCTCTCAAATTACACGTGTAACTCGCCGGTTTTCGTTATAAACCTCGGGCCCTCGGTTTCATTATGCATGTATTTTACGCGTTGCTTCCGATGACGAGTAAATTACACTTGTATCTTAATACAGGTGTGAAATAAACCAGAGCTCCCAAGCGCGGCCTTACCGTTTCATGCCGTCTCAGTCTCTCGAAGGTGCTCATAGGTGTCCGATTATCCTGGCTTCCTGAATGAGCAGCGAGCGCTGTATCAGACCATCCGTAGGGCCCGCGAGGCCCTCTCCGTCGTCCTTTGAGTTATTGCGCTTGCCGTGGCGCCGAGCATTGTCAACATGGTCAACGAACATGAGGATTCAGGAGATGACCTTATTTTGACTGGATGACAGTAGGGACCCACTAGGGCCATAGCCGTACGTACGCAAGTGCCTCCTTATTATGTACAACTATATTTTTTTGCTTCCTCCTGGTTTCCTGACATCACGGTCCCACACCGTTGTCAACCTATGTAGTCAATAAATGAGAGAATTGCACAAGGAGCGGCCGACAGCTGGGACCAAGCAGCTCGAGCAGTATTTGTGTTTTTGAGGTGTGAGCACTGCAGAGTTTTTCTTGAGCAATGTTTTTGTTGTTGTTCAGAGGAGAGCAGGGTATTAACTGGGCGGGCTGTGGCCCGTCTAGCCCAGGCCAGATATCCAGCCCAGATATTAATTTTTTTTCAAGCTGAAAATGGCTAGCCCAGCTATACTTTTTTTGAGGAATACCCAGGTAAGGTCAACTTGTTATTCTCCGCCCCGCTGGGCTGCAAATCTTTCCTAGGAGGGATGCATTAGGCTTAACGAGAAAATGGGCTTTAAGAAATAATAAATGGGATGTAATTTTAAAAACTGGGCTGTAACTATAAAAAATGCACCAAACACGTAATTAGTTTATAAAATATTATTTTTAGATTTTGAAAATTTTAATTTCATTAATTGTTGCGCGCGCAATGTTTCGTTGGATTTTTACGTAAGACACATTTATATTGAAATTCTATTTAATCTGACTAGAAATTTCGGGATAAAAATATTTCGGATCCCATCAAAATGTGGGAAATTTTATTGAATTTTGTTTTGAACGTTTGGTTGAAATTATTAATCCTTGTCCTAGCTAGAAAATGGGTTGTACTTTTAACAAACTGTAAATGGGCTGTAGTAAATTCCATTAGAATTCAAAAATGGGTTGTACATTCTTACAAATCTCAAATGGGCTATAAGTTCTCTGCCACACACTTGTGGGCCTACTAAGTTGACGCGTCCCCTAAAAACAAAATAAGTTGACGCGTATGCAAGGCTTTATCAACTTATAGTCAACACGCGGTTCTAGCAACAGTGGCCGTTGGATGTCCATCCAACGGATGTCGTGCTTCTTCTTCAATCTCGGATATTCTAGCTTCACCCGCCCAAAAAATGATTCCTCCCCCTGACATCTGGGGCGCACCGTTTCGGAGGCTGACCTGTGGGCCTACTAAGTTGACGCGTACCGAGGGCTTTGTCAACTTAGTCAATATAAACGATTCTAGCTGCAGTGACCGTACGATGTCCATCCAACGGCCGTCATGCTTCTTCAACCTCTGGTCTTCTGGCTCCATCCTCCCAAAGCAGCGCCGGTCGTGCCGCCTGCTCCTGCCTTCCATGGCCGGCTGTGCTGCCGCGGAGGCCTCACAGGCCCCTACTACTCCCACCGCTGGCCAGGCCCTGCGGTGACGGCATCCTCACACCGCAGCCAAACCAGTGAACCCTCGTACTCCTCTCCGCGTGGGCATCCACTACCGCGTCTTCCCCGGCTCCGCGTCGTCCCCTTCCTAGGCCTCGCCATCGTCCACCGCCTTGGTGCTCTCGGCACGGCGTGGTCAATGTGGTCAACGACCAACTTCCATCGGAAGAGTACTGTACATGGAGAGGCTGACAGCTGGGTCCACGGCCGCAGCAAGGAAGTGCCTCCTTTTTACGCGGAAAATAATTATTCCTCCACCTGACAGCAGGGACCCACCGGACGGGCCACCGTATTTCGCGAAAAAAACATTTCCCCCCTGACTGCTGGGACCCACCAGCTACATATTCGCACGCAAGGAAGTGCGTCCATATTACGGGCAAAAAAATGATTCGCCCCCTGACTGCTGGGACCCACCAGCTACATCTTCGCACGCAAGGAAGTGCGTCCATATTATGAAAAAAATGATTCGCCCCCTGACTGCTGGGACCCACCAGCTACATCTTCGCACGCAAGGAAGTGCCTGACAGTCGGGACCCACCTGGTCGAAGCGTACGTAGCGTTGTCATTCTGGTCGCGAACGTGTACGTACATACTGGTCGATCGGTCTGTCTGCAGGCTGCAGCGATGAACCGTGGCCGTGCAAGGAAGGGCACGTGTCTTAGTAGAGGTGCGCACGTGTCGTAGTAGAGGCGCGCATGTAGCATGCACACGTACGTACAATGGCCAGGGTGCAAGAAAGAAAATATGGCCACGTACGTACATACGGGCGGGGTCTTGAACGCCTACTCGCGCATACGTACGGCTAGGGCTCGTGTACATGGCTGGGTCGGAACGGAGAAACCGCGTCGTCGTCGTGTTCATGGGGAGCCAACCGGCTGGGTCGGAACGGAATGCGTCATCGTGTTCATCGGGAGCCAACCAGCTTGGACGGAACAGCCGATGGAAACGAGGCCTAGCGTACCGCAGAATGGAGGAAATGGCCTTGTGTTCATCGGGAGGGGTCTGGCGTACTGCAAAATAGAGGAAACAGACGTCCTATGATCGAAACGGGGTCCTGTTGATCGGGAGGGGTGTGGAGTATCGTAAAACGGAGGAAATGGACTTGTGTTGGAGCGCTACGGTAGAAACGGGGGTCCTGTGCAACGGGAGGGGTGTGGCGTACCGCAAAATGGGACTCCACGGGATACTGTTCATCTCCATCGTCGACTGCCTCCATGGGCTACTATTCATCCACCGTCGACTGCCTCTACGGGCTCCTGTTCATCCACCGTCGACCTCCTCCAGCCTCCACCTGCGACTGTTCATCCACGGGCTCCTGTTCATCCAGCCTCCACCGCTCCTCCACCGGCTACTGTTCAACCAGCCCTCTCCATGGGGTCCTGTTCAACCACCCCTCCACGGGTTACTGTTCATCCTGCCCTCCACCGGCTACTGTTCAACCAGCCCTCCACGGGGTCCTGTTCATCCAGCCCTCCACGGGGTCCTGTTCATCCAGCCCTCCATGGGGTCCTGTTCATCCACCGGATCGATCGATCGGGGTACTGTTCATCCAGCGGCAACAGCCTCTACTACCACGGGGTCCTGTTCATCCAACCCCCCATCGGGAACTGTTCATCCAAACCCCCCAACAACGCTCACTGTTCATCTAGAGGAAGCATCGACCGGCTTCAGTTAGCAGCAGTAGCAAAGGAATCACTCGGCTTCAGTTAACATCAAGGGATCGATCGATCGCTCGGGTTCGGTAACACGCGCGTAGCCTGCAGTGCAATCGCTCGGGTTCAGTTAGAGCCCAACGCCTCGCTCGGGTTCAGTTAGAGCGCAACGCCTCGCACACCCACACGTAGGTATGAGAGAAACGCGCATCGCTCGACCCCCGACCACCCACCGTAACCGGGAACTCCCCCGATATTTTCCTTGTTCTCGCTTCTACCACGGTTTTCTCTGTCATGGACGGCCCAAAGAATGTCATGCAGCTGCATCTCCGGCCCGCCCAGGATGAAAAACCCATTTTCTGTCATGATTTTTTGTCATAGAAGTAGGACCCCACCACATCTATGATGATACTGGGTTTTGTCACAATTATCGTCATAGAAGTGTCATAAGCATGACAGAAAAAAAATTCGTTCGGCCCAAAATGTCACGGATGTGTCTTTTTTTTGTAGTGGGATTTGTTGGAGGTGTTCCTCAGTCGACGCATACAGCCTGAGGTTGACGAGAAGATAGTGGCGTAGTGGTTGCAGAGCATCACCGGAAACAAAGACAACCCCAGGGGGTCTATAAGAGTGGCGCCATTCGACTCTGAACATGAACCGGATAAGGTCTGATATTTTTTACCGAGTGTCTTATAATTCTGACTCGCAATCATCAATTTGATTGACTCTTTGTCTTGTAGATATATACTGAAATGTACTCAATGCCGAACGGGGATCTGGCCCAGGAAGGCGAGGCGAGCACGGATGAAACCACTCAGTGGCAATCAGGGGACTCGGACGATGAGGACAGCGACGACTCAAGCAGTAGTGAAGAAGTTGAGTCGCCACCCCGCTTCGAAAGGCGTTCCAAGCAGACTCACGATCCGGCAGGTGGGTGGGGCAAAGCAATTGCGTCAAGTACGCAAGCCTTGAAGCGCACTCGGACATCCACTCCTGGCGAGGCTGAGAAGGCTCCAAAGCAGCCCAAAGTTGCGCCTGCTAAGCCTCGGAAGGCCCTGCCTAAAATCAAGGTGGACGTTCCCGTTGCCTCTGCGTAAGTATTTTACTTTGTTTCTTTGTTCTACGGTCGACTCAATCTCCATCTTGACCGAGTGAATCCTGAACTTGCAGTACTGCTAATTCTGGGACTGCCATTTACAAGGATGAAGATGATGAGGGGATGGAAGATGCGGTCACTTCCAAAGCAGGTAAGACTCCTGCCATCTTGTCTTCACTTTGTCAATTGATTTATCGGTCAACTGAGCCTTTGTGGTCAAGTCTTTTGCAGCGCCGCCGAATGTTATTGAACTTCTAGACGACGACGAAGATATGCCCCAGGAGCCTACGAGAAGGAGGGGCAGGACCTCAGGCAGGGGGGTGCCAGCCAGCAAGGCACCTCGGTCGAAACAAGTGTCAGAACCAGTGATCCAGCAGTTCGGGGACCTCAATCGAGCTTCTGTTACCTTTGTTGATCTTGTGTCGACTGTGCATCCTTCATCGTCAACTGTCCAAGTCCCTGCTTCGTCCGTGCAACTCCATGCCTCAGATCCTCAAGCTGCTGCGGTTGTTCCACCTTCTCCACTTTTCACCACCCATCATGTCCTAGAGGACCAAGTGAGCGCTGCCAAGGAAGCCATACGCTAGGCAGGCCTTATGACGGAGCAGATGTAAGTGGTGCGTGAGGCCAGTCAGGCTGCCTATGATGCCAGCTCAGCACTCCAGAACAATGTCCAGGTTAGCTGATTTCCGACCGATCTTCTAGCTTGACGCTTGTTCTGTTAGGATATGCTATCCGAAAACTTTTAACGTGCATCTATTGTCAGTCTGCACCTTGCATCTGTACACCCACTGGGTGTTTCAATTTTTGCTGAGTACTTTTACCACTTTGAGTCGACTAGGTTTCGTCGATTGTATCTTTGAACTAGTGGGCGCACGCAGAGTGCACCCACTGGGTGTAGTCCTCGAGGCCGCCGTTGAATGTGTAATTCGGCGGGGGTCTTGATAAAAATGTCTCTTTTTAGTTCTTCCACTCGGTCTAGACAGGTCTGGTCGAGTGAAATCCGGACCAGTGGGGGCACGCTGAGTGCACCCACTGGGTGTAGTCCCCGAGACCGCAGTCGACTGCGGCCAGTTGGTTGTGGTATGATAATAACTGTTGCTTCTCTTTTTTTCTACTGGACAGACCAAGTCGATTGGAAAGCCGAACCAGTGGGGGCACGCTAAGTGCACCCACTGGGTGTAGTCCCCGAGACTACTTTTGAATGTTTGATTCAGCAGTAGTCTTAGAACTCTTTGAACTTGAACTTTATTGCTCGGAAGCAACCAAACTTTGTTTCTGTCGACTGACTGTTCACTGACCGCAAAAATCTTGTGAGCTTGGAGCTTGGTTTGCTAACTTGGAACAGAAGCAGATCCAGCTCAATCTTGATCTAGAGTTGGCCAAGGAGAACTTGCAGAAGGCTAATGATGAAACTGCTGGTATGGGACGTTTAAACTTGTCGACAGATTCTCTTGCCATCCTTGCCATCCTTTTTCTGACCCGAGTGTTATTATTTTTAGAAAAAATGAGGCAGGCCTTGGAGAAGAAGGATCTTGACCTTGCAGCCGCGCAGAAAACGACAGAAGAGAAAACAGCACTCGCCGACCAGAAGCTGGCTTCAGTCGAAAAGTTAGAAGATGAAAATACCAAGCTAAAGACTGCTCTTGATGAAATCAACAAGGAAGTGACACGACTAAAGAAGGATAAGGGGACTCTGACCGACAAAGTGGAAGGCCTCACCCGCAAGAGAAACGAGCTGGAGGTTTATCTGGGAGGGCTCGCCAAGAAGTTATTCCTTATGCTTGAAGGTACTTTTCCTTGTCTGATTGATTTGCTATCGTCGATTCGTCATAAAACTGTTAACTCATTATTCTCTGTAAGTGCTGAATTCTGCCAAAACTTTGAGGAAGAGACTGGGCGAATCGAGACAAGCTTGGACCCCATCAACTCCCCTGTTAAAGATGAAGCTGCCATGAACGTACTCCGACTGGAATCTCGTCTTGCCAGCGTCATGGACTACCTCGCTCGACTGAAGGTTGCGGTGTCACGGATCGACACGGCGCTCTGGCCAAGGCTGACGCTCCAAAATGACCTCGAGTCTCTGATGACTCAACTCAATGAGATCCCCGGTCGAGTGCAGGAATGGAAGAAGTCATCTGCTTGGTGTGGTGCTGATGTGGCTCTGTCTCTGGTTCGTGTCCACTGCAAAGAAGCCAAGGAAGAGAAGGTCGCCAACACCAAGAAGCTTGACTTCTAGTCCTTCATGGAAACCTTCATCAAAGTAGCCACTCGCATTGCAGATGGAATCGACTTGGATGAGTTCGTCGAGCCTGCCAGCCCTCCTCCTGCGGAGTGAACAAACTTTATGCTCTGATTAAATTTGTCTCGGGATGCCGAGTGATTTTGTAACCATTAAACTCCTTCGGGCCTGATGCCCGAGTACTTCTATCTGCGGTTCGGAACCTCGTGGGATTTATCTAAACTTGGTTTTTCCTTGAATACGCTTGTCTTTGTTTCCGTGTGGAACTTGTTTCTTCACTCGGAACAGACTTTTGTACTTGTGATATAGCTCTAAGGAGAAGGTCGCAGACGACCTGCACCTCGTCGTCCTTGCAGATCGAGATGGAGCGTACGTTGTATTTGTGGCGCAGCTCCGAGGAGAGGGTCGCAGATGACCTGCACCTCGTCATCCTTGCGGATCGAGATGGAACATACGACCAAGTCCCCGAGGGAGAGGATTGCTCTTCACTCGGAGATTTTTAAACTTAGGCGAGTACAGGACTGCAGCTAAGCCTCCGAGTGAGAGGGCTGCTCTTCACACGGTAGGATTTTTTTTAAACTTAGGTGAGTATGGGACTGCAGCTAAGCCTCCGAGTGAGAGGGCTACTCTTCACTCGATAGGATTTTTTTTAAACTTAGGCGAGTACGAAACTGCATCTAAGCCTCCGACTAAGAGGGTTGGTCATCACTGGGTAGGATTTTTAAAACTTAGGCGAGTACGGGACTGCAGCTAAGCCTCTGAGTGAGAGGGTCGCTCATCACTCGGTAGGATTTTTTTTTAAAACTTAGGCGAGTACGGAACTGCA
>NC_057814.1:454677196-454710272 GCF_018294505.1 Triticum aestivum
TAGGATTTTTAAAACTTAGGCAAATCAGGTTCGCGGCTAAGCCCCCGAGTGAGAGAGTTGCTCTTCACTCGGTAGGATTTTTCAAACTTAGGTGAATCAGGTTCGCGGCTAAGCCCCCGAGTGAGAGGGTTGCTCTTCACTCGGTAGGATTTTTCAAACTTAGGCGAATCAGGTTCGCGGCTAAGCCCCCGAGTGAGAGGGTTGCTCTTCACTCGGTAGGATTTTTCAAACTTAGGTGAATCAAGTTCGCGGCTAAGCCCCCGAGTGGGAGGATTGCTCTCCACTCGAAGTAGTTTTTGAGACTTAGGCGAATCAGGTTCGCAGCTAAGACACCCACTGGGGGATTTGGACACACGTATTGACAGGACAACAATCATTAAGATATTACAAAAATCTTGTCTTCGATAAGCAAACTGAACGATTCTTATTACAACTCATCGACTCGAGTGTTTAAGTGTAAAAATGGCGGAGCAGCTCCGCATTCCAAGCACGTGGCTCTCCCTTCTTCTATTCCACATTGTACAGGTGATATGCTCTGTTGTGGAGCACCCTGGTGATGATGAAGGGACCTTCCCAAGCAGGAGCAAGCTTGTGGGGCCGTTGCTGATCCACTCAGAGCACAAGGTCTCCTTCCTGAAATGCTCGACCTCGCATGTTTCTGGCATGGAATCGACGGAGGTCTTGCTGATAAATGGTCGACCGGATCAAAGCCATCTCTCTTTCTTCTTCCAGAAGGTCAACAACATCTTGTCGAGCTTGCTCTGCTTCAGCTTCTGAAAAAAGTTCTACTCGGGGCGCGTTGTGAAGCAAATCACTCGGTAGCACGACTTCAGCCCCATAGACCATGAAAAAAGGGGTCCGACGAGTCGACCGATTTGGTGTTGTTCTCAATCCCCAAAGGACTGATGGTAACTCATCCACCCAAGCACCAGCCGCATGCTTGAGGTCACGCGTCAACCGGGGTTTCAGCCCTTGGAGGATCAAACCATTTGCTCTCTCTGCCTGCCCATTCGATTGTGGGTGCGCGACAGACGCGTAGTCGACCCAAGTTCCTTGGGAGGCGTAGAATGCTCTGAACTCATCAGATTCAAATTGGAGCCATTATCCGTGATAATACTGTGAGGGACTCCATATCTGAACGTCAGCTCTCTGATGAAACTGATGGCAGTGCCTGAATCGAGATTCTTGATGGGCTTGGCTTCGATCCATTTAGTGATCTTGTTGACTGCTACAAGTAAATGAGTGAAACCACTTCTGCCGGTCCTTGGGGGTCCAACCATATCCAAACCCCAAACATCAAATGGCCAGATGAGTGGAATGGTCTTCAAGGCTGATGCAGGCTTGTGGGACATGTTGGAGTAGAACTGACAGCCTTCACATTTGTCGACTATATCTTTTGCCATCTCATTTGCTTGTGGCCAATAGAATCCCGCTCGATATGCTTTGGCCACAATGGTCCGAGAGGACGCATGGTGACCACAGGTCCCCGAGTGGATATCATTGAGGATCATTCGACCTTCTTCTGGTGTGATGCACCGCTGAGCAACTCCAGTAACACTTTCTCTGTAAAGCTGTCCACCTATCACGGTGAAGGCTTTGGATCAACAAACAATCTGACGGGCCTCGTCTTCATCTTCTGGGAGTTCTTTCCTGAGCAGATATGCAATATATGGCACCGTCCAATCGGGGATGACGACCAAAACCTCCATGATCAGGTCGACCACGGTTGGGATCTCGACTTCAGTCGGATCGGTAGAACTTTTTGGTTGCGGGGGCTCTTCTATGAAGGGATCCTCTTGAACTGACGGTGTGTGAAGATGCTCCAAGAACACATTGCTGGGAATGGGCTCCCGCTTGGAACCTATCTTTGCCAAGTCGTCAGCTGCTTGATTCTTCAGTCGGGGTATATGGTGGAGCTCTAACCCTTCAAACTTCTTTTCCAACTTTCTTACTGCATTACAATAGCCAGTCATAGCTGGGCTGCTGATGTCCCACTCTTCATCATTTGATTGACCACTAAATCCGAGTCGCCGTAAACCATTAGGCGACGGACGCCGAGTGAAATGGCCGTACGCAACCCATACAGAAGTGCCTCATATTCAGCTTCATTGTTGGAGGAATCAAAGTGAATCTAGAGAACGTAACTGAGTTTGTCGCCTCGCGGGGATACCAGGACTACCCCGGCACCAGAACCATTTAGCATCTTGGATCCATCAAAGAACATAGTCCAATGTTCCGAGTGAATCTGAGTCGGTTGTTGCTGCTCAATCCACTCGGCGAGGAAATCTACTATTGCTTGGGACCTTATTGCTTTCTTTGCCTCAAACTTGATATCCAACGGAAGGAGTTCAATCGCCCATTTTGCCACTCGACCAGTTGCATCTCTGTTGTTCAGAATTTCTGACAATGGAGCGTCACTGACGACTATAATCGAATGATCTGTGAAGTAATGTGCAACCTTCTTCGTGGTCAAGTAAATTCCATAAACAAGCTTCTGATAAAGCGGATATCTCTGCTTGGATGGAGTCAAGACTTCAGAAATATAGTACACTGGGCGTTGAACCTTGTAGGCTTTACCTTCTTCTTCCCGCTCGACCGTGAGTACTGTACTGACAACTTGTCCAGTGGCTGCAATATAAAGCAGTAAAGGCTCTTTGCTGATTGGGGTAGCGAGCATCGGCTGGGTGGAAAGCAGGGCTTTGAGCTCTGCAAACGCTGCGTCAGCTTTAGGAGTCCACTCGAACTTGTTAGATTTCTTCATCAGTCGGTAAAGAGGCAATGCCTTTTCACCGAGACGAGAAATGAACCGACTCAAAGCGGCCAAACAACCAGTAAGCTTCTGAACGTCGTCCACACGCACAGGGCGTTTCATTCGGAGGATTGCACCAACTTTCTATGGGTTTGCATCGATCCCTCGTTCGGAAACGAGGAAACCAAGTAACTTTCCCCCTGGAACCCCAAATGTGCACTTCGACGGATTAAGCTTGATATCATATCTCCTCAGGTTGGCAAAGGTTTCAGCGAGGTCAGTCAGCAGGTCGAAACCTTTACGTGACTTAACCGCGATGTCATCCATGTATGCTTCCACATTCCGACTGATTTGAGTGAGCAGGCACTTCTGAATCATGCGCATGAATGTGGCACCAGCATTCTTGAGCCCAAAGGGCATGGTAACATAGCAAAAGCACCCGAATGGGGTGATAAAAGCTGTTTTTATCTTGTCAGGTCCATACAGTCGGATCTGATGGTACCCGGAATAAGTGTCCAAAAAGGACAAGCGCTCGCATCCCGCAGTCGAGTTGACAATTTGATCAATGCGGGGGAGAGGGAAATGATCTTTCAGGAAGGCCCGATTGATATGCTTGAAGTCGATGCACATGTGAAGTGAATCATCTTTCTTGGGAACCATGACAACATTGGCTAGCCACTCGAAGTGGTATATCTCTCGGATGAACTCAGCTGCCAGAAGCCGAGCCACCTCCTCACCAATGGCCTTCCTCTTCTCCACGGTGGACCAACGGAGATGCTCTTTGACATGTTTTGCCTTCGGGTCGACTCGCAAACGGTGCTCAGCCAGATCCCTGGGTACACCTGGCATGTCAGAGGGCTTCCATGCAAAGATGTCCCAGTCTCACGAAGGAACTAGATGAGCGCTTCTTCCTATTTGCTGTCGAGTGTTGTTGAAATATGAGTCGGAGCAGCATTGGCATCGGTCAGGTGAATGTGAACCGGCTTCGTTTCACCAGACGACTGAAATGCGGATTCTGAAGCAGGCTTCTTGGCACGTAACAAATCACTCGGATCTGCGTTCTTCTAATATTCTTGCATTTCCACTGCTGCCATCTGTTCATCAGCGATCTTTGAGCCCCTCTGGAGGCACTCTTCCGCTCTCTGCCGATTACCAGTGACTGTAATCACGCCCTTGGGACCAGACATCTTCAGCTTGAGGTATACGTAACATGGTCGAGCCAAGAAATGGGCATATGCAGGTCTGCCCAGAATAGCATGATAGGCACTGTGAAAATCCACAACTTCAAATGTCAACTTTTCTTTGCGCTAATTTTTCGAATCAACGAAAGCCACGTCAAGAGTGATCTGGCCGAGTGAATCGGCTTTCTTCCCAGGGATAACGTCGTGGAACCGCATGTTGCTCTCACTGAGCTTGGACATCGGAATGCCCATCCCCCTGAGGGTCTCGGCATACAAAATATTCAAGCCACTTCCACCATCCATCAGTACTTTGGTCAGCCGGGTGCCCTCAACGACTGGGTCGACCACCAACGCTTGCCTCCTGGGGGTGGCTACGTGTGCTGGGTGATCGGACTAGTCAAAAGTGATAGGAGTCTTTGACCACTTCAAATATGTCGTTGTTGCCGGAGCAACCATATTCACCTCTCTATTTATGACTTTCAGTCGACTTTTGCTCTCGACATCAGCAAAAATCACTAAGGTGGAATGGACATTGGGGAAACCATCATCCTCCTCTTTGTCTTCATCCTTATCGGATTCTTTTTCTTTCTCACTGGGTTGTTTCTCTCGGAACTGTTGGATAAGGAGTCAACATTGTCGAGTGGTATGCTTGGGATAAATCAGATTTCCCTCTTCATCTTTCTTCATGTGAATGTGACATGGCAAATCCAACACATCATTTCCTGCTTGATCTTTTACCTTCTTGGGGATCCAGGGCCCCTTAGGCTTTCCCTTGAATTTTCCTCGGGTCACAACTGCAGCCTCTCCAGGACCCGCGGGCTCGGCTTTGCGCTTCTGCTTCCGATTGGAATTACCTCCTCCGGTGTCTTGGCCGACTGGTTTGCTGTTGCCACTGCGGAGTCGCTCTTCTTCTTCGCCGGTAGTGTACCGAGTGGCTATTTCCATCATTCGGGTCAGGGTCATGTCTCCTGTCCGACCAAATTTCAAGTTAAGCTCTCTATACCGAACGCCCTCCTTGAAGGCGCAAACTTCTTGGTGCTAAGACATTCCCCACTGTGTGATGCAAAGTGGTCCACCTCTGGATGTAATCCCTCAAAGTTTCAACCGGTTTTTGTACGCAATGCTGTAGTTCTGCCAACCCTGCAGGTCGTTTGCATGTGCCCTCAAATGTCCTGACAAACACTCGGGCTAACTCTTCCAAACTGAATATACTGCCTGGAGTCAACTAATTCAGCCATGCTCTGGCCGAACCCTCTAACATCAGGGGAAGATGCTTCATGGCTACATCATCATTACCACCATCGATCTGTACGGCCACTCGGTAATCTTCCAGCCAAGTGTCAGGCTTCGACTCACCGGTGAACTTGCTCACTCCCGTTGCCAACCTGAAATTGGGAGGAATCTCAGCGGCTCTAATAGCTCCGCTGAAATACTCAGGTCTGGAGACATGAACTCTGCTGCCAGTCGGGCGGTCTCTGTCGAGTCCTTCCCTGTGTTCTCTGTTCCTGTCGACTAGACCCTGAACGAGGAGCGACCTCGCATCAAACCCTGGCTCTCTTGGGTCGACTGGGACCCTCCGCTCATTGCTATACAGGTGCCTGTCATCATATTGTCGGGGCACATACGATCCGCCCCTCGGAGGGGGCGTAGGCACTCGACGGCGGTCATCACGGCCGAGTCGATGATCATACTGCTCGTGATTCCGACCAAAATACTGCTCTTGGCGATGCCCACGTCCCTCACGCTACGTGGGCAATCTTGGGCTGTGAGCCGACTGAACTGTGTTAGCCACCATAGATCTGCTATGGATCCTGTTGCGAGACTGAGAACCGGCTGTGTTTTGCTCTCCTGCTGCCCGGAGCAGCGCCCGGATCTGCATCAAACCTCTTCCAGCCTCTGATTGGGACGGCTGAATGGACTCTGCTATTTGGGCTGTAGCTGTAAGGTTCTGAATCGGAGTGCGGTATACCTGAGGTTCGGGCGGGAACAGTTGTCATTGCCATCGACTGGACTCAGGGATCTGCCGTCGAGTGCGTTCGTCGAGTGCATGTTGATGGTTCTCCAGTCGAGTGCACTCAGCCAAAGTGGCCAGGAGCGCACACTCCAAGGCCCGAGCCTCAGAGGTCTCTCCGATGATGGGAGTGTGGAGCGCCTCCATGTTGCGGCGGTGTAGTTCCCCCCTCTGTTGCGAAGAGAGGGCTTCGGGATGGTATTCCTCGTGAACACGCGACGGTTCGCCGCCGCCATTGCCGCCGTGACAGAAACCAGGCGGGCTGCACAGCGTCTCGACCATCAGAACTTCCACCGCAGGGTCGCTGCTGTCGCACTCGAACAGGGTCTCGATGGAGCCACTCGACAGGTCAAATAGCCCGTAGAGAGATTCGTCGGGCTCGATTGCCGCGACTTGAGGGGTGGCCGTCTAACGAGCCACTGCATGCTTCACCCATCGCTGAAGCCGCGATCGACCAGATCGCTTGCGACAACAAATAGCGGGGAGCGAAGATGTAGTGGGAGCCGATCGATACTGAATCGACGGCTGCCGCAGAATGACGCCACGGACGCATGCGCGAAAGTGCGTCGCCCCGCGTACGGGGAGCGCCTCGACGTCGAGGGGGGCATCCTGGAGCCAGGCGGAGTCGTCGGCGACGAAAACGAGCGCGCCGAGACGGATCTCGCGGCCCTCTGCCAATTCACCGCCGGAAACCATGATGATGGGAATCGGAAAATCGCAACCTCACCGGAAAGTCGCTAAGACACCTGCCCCATGGTGGGCGCCAACTGTCGTGGTTCTAAGTCTAACAGTAGAATAGGGAGTACGTAGGAGGAGGAAAGATCCTAGCTACGATGAGGTTGTGCACGCAAGATTTACGAGTTCAGGCCCTTCTCGGAGGAAGTAACAACTCTACGTCTTGGTGCCCGGAGGCTTGGTCGATTGGATTATGCGTGTAGTTACAGGGGGTGCGAACCCTTGTGCCAGTGGAGGGGGGTGGCTTATATAGAGTGCGCCAGGACCCCAGCCAGCCCATGTTACAAGAGGTTCAATGTACATAAAGGGGAGACATTACTGGTAACGCCAATAATAAAGGCATATAAATGATCCTTAAGACTACGGAGTGAACGCCTGCCCGTTGCCATCCCGAGTGACTTTAGATCTTCTGTACTCCGAGTGATTTCTGATGTGGTCGAGTGAGTATATCCTGGTCGAATGGAATTGGGTTATCCGAGTGAAATGCTTCTGGTCGAGTGGGTTGCACTCTGAGGTGACTACAGTCGGCAGATGCTGCTGTGCTTTGAAAGTCTTTGACTTTTAGGGCAGTGTCCTTGGGAAGGGTGTTTAGGTCAAGCCCATTACCCTACCCTAGGTACATGTCATCGTCACTAGGTTCTACTTTAATTTGCTCATAGGGTTTAGGTGCTTTAATATTACTTTTGCGAACCACATATGATACCTTAGCATGTTCCTTTATCCTATCAGGGAAAGGTGGTTTTTCAATGTAAGCAGTAGGCACAGCTGGATCAACATTGTAAATGATAGTTTCATCTTTAGCTTTAACCAATTCTTTGATTTCTTCTTTAATAGGGGGATGATATTTAAACCACTTCTCCCTAGGGAAATCAACATGAGTAGCAAATGATTCACAAAAAGAGGCTACTATCTCAGAGTCAAGTCCATATTTAGTGCTAAACTTGTGAAAAGCATTAGTATTCATAAAAGATTTAACGCAATCAAACTCAAGCTTAATACCTGACTCTTTACCTTCGTCGAGTTCCCAATCTTCGGAGTTGCGTTTAATTCTTTCCAAAAGATCACACTTGAATTCAATAGTGTTCATCATAAAAGAACCAATACAAGAAGTATCGAGCATGGATTGATCATTATGAGAAAGCCGAGCATAAAAATTCTGAATGATAATTTCTCTAGAGAGCTCATGATTGGGGCATAAATATAACAATGACTTAAGCCTCCCCCAAGCTAGAGCGACACTTTTTCCTTCACGAGGCCAAAAATTATATATATAATTCCGATCACGATGAACTAGATGCATAGGATATTTTTTGGTGAAATTTCAATTTCAATAGACTCCAGTTCCAAGATCCAATATCATCGCATAGCCTATACCATGTCAATTCATTTCCCTTGAAAGATAAAGGGAAAACCTTCTTCTTAGCTTCATCTCCGGATAAACCTGCAAGCTTAAATAATCCACAAATTTCATCCACATATATCAAATGCATATCAGGATGTTCAGTTCCGTCTCCTGCATAAGGATTAACTAGCAATTGTTCTATCATACCCGAAGAAATTTCATAACCAATATTTTCAGTAGGTGAAGTAGGTTAAGGGGCAACTAATTGTGCTTCCGGTCGAGGTGAAGATACCCCGAACAAACCCCTCAAAGGATGGTTTTCCATAGTAACAAGTGACAATAAATTTCAGCACGTAATATAAATTTTTCCTTGCCGATTTCCACTTACCAAGAGCGCTTCACTCCCCGGCGATGGCGCCAGAAAAGAGTCTTGGTGACCCACAAGTATAAGGGATCAATCGTAGTCCTTTCGATAAGTAAGAGTGTTGAAGCCAACGAGGAGCAGAAGGAAATGACAAGTGGTTTTCAGCAAGGTATTTTCTGCAAGCACTGAAATAGTCGGTAACAGGTAGTTTGATAGCAAGATAATTTGTAACAAGCAAGTAACGGTAACGGTAAATAAAGTGCAGCAAGGTATCCCAATCCTTTTGTGTCAAAGGACAGGCCAAAACGGTCTCTTATAATAAGCAAAGTGTTCTTGAGGGCACACGGGAATTTCATCTAGTCACTTTCATCATGTTGGTTTGATTTGTGTTCGCTACTTTGATAATTTGATATGTGGGTGGACTGGTGCTTGGGTGCTGTTCTTACTTGACAAACCTCCCACTTATGATTAACTTCCTCGCAAGCATCCGCACCTACAAGAAAATTATTAAGATAAAATCTAACCATAGCATTAAACATATGGGTCCTGATGTCTTGTGGTCACCACATGCCCCCCTAGGGTAGTTATTTGCTCCAGCATTTTTTATATATTCCATAATAATTCTCCATAAATTTTCAGCTCATTTGGAGATGTGCAGAATAGGTATCTCCGACGTAGCTTTTTCAGGTCCAGAATTCCAGCTCCCGACATTCTCCCTCTTTGTGTAAACCTTGCATATTAGGAGAGAAAAGGCATTAGAATTACTCCATAAAACATTATTATGCATAAAAACATTAGAAATAACAGTAGGAAATCATGATGCAAAATGGACGTATCACTCAGCAGCTGAAGACGTCCGTTGTAGCAGAGTGGTTCCCATTTAATGCCTCTAAGTGGCAGATCCCCTCACTACTGCAGGATGCTGCTAACGCAACACTACGATCAGCGACCCTTTGACAAAACTGTGTGCGATGCATTAATCACAAAAGGGGATGTAAAAACCCCGTCAAAAAGGTGCAAACGTTTGCGATGAATGATACATCAAACACGGTTCAGATTTTAGTTGCGCGTACGATCCAGGGCACACGGTTGACCCATTTGAACTGTTTGCGATGAGGCAGAACAACAGAAACGGGCAGCCAGATCAATGTGTGTGCGATATACGGCATACAATTTGCTCCGATGAACTATTTGCTATTAGGGAGTGCAACAGAAACAGTTAGCCAGATCAAGGTGTGTGTGATATAGGGCATACGGTTCACTCGGACGAACTGTTTTCGATTAGCGAACACAACAGAAATGGTTCAACTTAACAAGATGTGTGTGATACGTGGCAAATAGCCGACTCAACGGCGAGCAACCACGTGGTCAACCTTCTACCATCAATAAATTTTGACCTTGTTTCTCGTCACATTGCAGATTACAATGCAATAAGTAATTGCAAATCTGTTCACACCTATCAAACTAATATGTGTTCACACTTAGCACCATCAATAAAAACTACCCACTCAAAAATTACTTCACAGTTCCTCTCCTCATCACCCACAAAACTGGTCTTTCCTGTCAAGTCATTCCGCCATGACCGGTAGGAGGAGTTTAGGGTGGACATATAACCAGGCAGCAAAGACCAAGGCCGCGGAAGCACTAGAGAGGTCCCGCCGCGAACCCGCAGCCGCAGCAGAGATGTCCCAGTGCGCCGCGGAGCCCTCGAACAAGCTCTCATGGGCACACGAGGGCTCTCACAAGCGCATTCGCGGCGTCGGCCATCACGACGAGCCGGCGTTCCTGAAGTTCTTCGCCGGCGACGACGACATTCTCGCTGGCATCAGTACACAGCAGGAGCTGGTCGACGGCTTGATGAAGCTGCTCAAGATCAGCGATGCCTCGGTTGACAAGGCGACCGGCCGCGTCGAGCAACTCATGGGTGACAATGCGAAGCTCCTCAAGGCGCTCGCCGAGAAGGAGGAGGAGGCCGCCAGCTGGAAGATGCTGCATGAGCAGAGCAATGCCTCGAGGATGACGCTGACGGCGGTCGTCGAGGAACTGATGGGTGAATCGAGCGCGAGCAGGAGGTGGAGGAATCCATGGCTGCTTTCAAGCAAAGTCGTGAGGAATTGAAGAAGGAGCTGGAGGATGTCATCACCCGGCGATTCGTCGAGGAGTAGAGACAGTAGCGACCCAGATCGTTGTCTGTAATTTCCTTCTTCTCTTGCCCCCGTGTCTTCCGGGCTTTGCCGCATGTGGCATTTTAAATTATCCGGAATATGTAAGACAATTATTATCTGCGCCATTGTAAATTTGTCATTGTATTATCCGTTGCCCTTTTATTTGTGGTCGTATTATCCGTTGCCCTATGTGGCAATTTAAATTAGGGCGGAATACGAGTTGAAAACACGAACAAAGCAAATGCTGCCATGGGATCACAAGCAAACACCCTCCATCCAGGTGCTTTAATTAACCCATTAATGGAGAAGTTATGAGCGACGCGGGCGGTGGCTGGTGCATGGAGGTCAAAGAGCTTGCTTCCCGGTGAGCATGGGCGGCCTTGCTGCTCGCACGTGTCCCGTCGAGCCTGCGATTGCGAGGTGGACAGGATGCACGCGTCCCGTCGAGCTTGAGCGGCGGACTGCTCGCACGCGTCCCGTCGAGCCTGCACGGTGGACTTCTCGCGCTCGTCCCGTCTAATCAAACAGCTGCACGCACGCCACTGAGTATGGTTAAATTTCGACACGGTTAATATAATACAACCGTTTGCGATATTAACGTGTCAGCTTTCTGTTTCAAAAAGGACTTCGTTGGCTACTAATGTGTGCGCCTCTTCTCAAACTGGACGATTTTTTTACCGCGAAATATATGTGCCATGTCATGAAACCATGCCAAGTTTCATGTTTTGGGGGTGAGTTTTTGATTTAGTGGGATTTAAAAACCGAGATTCTCAATGTTTCAGGACGACGACAAGTTTGTAATTCATTCCCATTGCTTAAATGAGACATAAACATGCACCCAATGACACTTGTACGATTTCCCACCCATTTTGCTTCACTGGAGCATGTGCTTGCAGTTCAAATTTGAATTATGGACTACATTAAATGCGTAGAAAACTTAGTAATTAGTAATATACATACAATGGCCAAACAAACCCTGAACATTTTCAAATTTCAGCCCGACACTCCTGTTATTCTATGTTGCCTGTAGAAAACAAAGTTCAAGGTGAGAAGAGGCAGCGATTATCGTTTCACCCACAAGAGGGGCATGTTTCCCTACCAGAACCACGAGGGTTGCGACAGGCTCCAATTTGTAAGAGTCTTGTAATATAGCTTCGCCCAAATTGGACACTTATATGTACCATGTAGTGACACCATGCCAAGTTCCATGATTTCCTGGTGAGTTTTGGATTTACAGAGATTCAAAAACCGAGATTCGCAATGTTTGTGGCCAAGCCAGGATGGCGAGATGGTTGAATTCATTCCCATTCGTTCCATGGGACCTAAACATGCACCCCAAGGAAACATGTACGTTTTTTCTAGCCATTTTGGTGCACTAGAGCATGTATTTGTAGTTCGGATTTGAATTATGGTCATTAAATGCCTAGAAAACTCAATTAATGAATAAAAAAGGTCAAAGGAACCCTGAATAATTTCAAAGTTCAGCGCGAACCTCCTGTTGTTCCGTGTCGCGTGTAGAAGAAAATACGAAGCTATAAAAGGGAGTGACTATCGTTTGGCCAACAAGGGGACACGTTTCCCTATCGAAACCACGAGGGTTCTTGCGACAGGCTCCGGTTTGTAAGAGGTTTGTAATAAAGCTTGGCCCAAATTGGCAATGTTTTTACCATGACATATATGTGCCATGATGTGACACCATGCCACCTTTGATGACTTTCTGGTGAGTTTTGGATTTATGGGGACTTCAAAACTGAGATTCGAAATGTTTGAGGAGGAGCCAAGACACCGGTATGGTTGTAATTCGTTCCCATTCCTGGCATGGGACCTAAACATGCACCCAAGGACACATGTATAATTTTTCTAGCCATTTTGGTGAACTGGAGCATGTATTTGTAGTTCAGATTTGAATTATGGACATTAAATGCCTAGGAAACTCAATTAGTGTATAAAAGGCCAAACGAACCCTGAATAAGTTTAAATTTCAGCACCGATATCATGTCGTTCCATGTTGCCCGTGGAAGAAAATACAAGGTGAAAAGAGGTAGTGATTACGTTTCGCCCACAAGGGGAACACGTTTCCCTATCGGAACCATGAGGCTTCTTTGAGAGAAGCTCCGGTTTTTGTAAGAGGTTTGTAATAAAGCTTGGCCCAAATTGGACAATGTTTTTACCATGACATATATGTGCCATGACGTGACACCATGCCACCTTTGATGAGTTTCTGGTGAGTTTAGGATTTATGGGGATTTAAAAACCGAGATTCCAAATGTTTGAGGACGAGCCAGGACGCGGGTACGGTTGTAATTCGTTCCCATTCCTGGCATGGGACCTAAACATGCACCCAAGGACACATGTATAATTTTTTTAGCCATTTTGGTGAACTGGAGCATGTATTTGAAGTTCAGATTTGAATTATGGACATTAAATGCCTAGGAAACTCAATTAGTGTATAAAAAGGCCAAACGAACCATGAATAACTTTAAATTTCAGCGCGGATATCCTGTCGTTCCATGTTGCCCGTAGGAGAAAATACAAGGCGAGAAGAGCCATTGATTATGTTTCGCCCACAAGGGGGACACGTTTCCCTATCGGAACCACGTGGCTTGGTTTGTAAGAGGCTTGTAATAAAACTTGCGCCACAATGGACGAAAATATTCCTCGACATATAAGTGCCATGTCGTGACACCATGCCATGTTTCACGATTTTCAGATTAGTTTTGGATTTACGGGGATTTAAAAACCGAGATTCTTCTCACGAAATGTTTTCAAATAGCACACGGTTCACTCACGAAAGCCGATATTCAATGAAAAATTCGTGGAAACCATATTTTAAAGTTTCATAAAAATTTGAAAAAAATGTGGGATGTTAAGAAGGTGATGTTTTGTTGCGACACAAAATTTCAAGTTGAAAAACATTACGAGATGTGAGCTATGAAAAAGACAAATTCAGCCCTGAATAGTGACATTACTATTCGGCACTATTCATCACTGATTTTGTCTTTTTCATAGCTCACATCTCATAATGTGTTTAAACTTGAAATTTTGTGTGGCAATAAAACATCATCCTCTTAACATCCCGCATTTTTTTCAAAAAAATTTGAAACTTCAAAACATCTTTTTCTCGTCGTTTTGACCGGTTTCCACCGAATGTTGGTTTCCGTATGATATTCTCCCCCCACTGCGCGCGCGATCTGAGTCGTGCGTTCTGATTGGCCAGAACCCAAACCCCACAGATCGTACGTGTGCATCGTTGGATGCTCCCAGATCGAACGGCAACCCTGAGCCCTTTCGACAGCACATGCAGTACATGGGTAAGCACTGTGCGCATGCGTCGTGCTAGCTCACGCTTCCTTCTCTACTAGGTTTTCAAAATAGGCTACCGTTTCTCGCCACTCCTCTCGTCGGTTTCCCGCCTCTTCTCGCATCGTTTTCCCGCTACCAGTGTTAGTGCTCATTGAAGGCTAGCAGCGACACACATGCCATGTAAAATATCCCACACAGTTTGTAAAAGCACAAATGTGTGTGATAGGAGGGAGTAGGTCCCATAGGGTGACCAACGTGAAACGCCTTAATGGCAAGGAGGCAACTCTTATCAGCAAGGGCTGGCTTCCCATCCGCTAGCCTAGTCGAATAGAACATAGAAGTTAAGCGTGCTCGGGCTGGAGTAGTCCAAGGATGGGTGACCCGGTGGGAAGTTGCATATCTCAAGCTTCATTTAAATGCCATGACACGGTCATTATAGAGATATATTATATCTCTATAGTGACCTATCATGGCAATTATATAAACCTTGGGATCCTTATTTTGCTAATTTGTAGATTATGTTTTTATGGGTTATTTTTTGCTCTAAAAAATTAAAGAATGATTGACTGGACCTGTCATGGCGATTATATAAACCTACTATGTTTTTATGGGTTATTTTTTCCTCTAAAAAATTAAAGAATGATTGACTTGACCTATCATGGCAATTATATAAACCTTTTTCAGGTTGCATGCAGGGTATAGGGGGCAGGGTGTTCTTCTCGAGCATGGCTCCCTTGTGCGGCTTATAGACGCGGCACATATCTGTGCGCTCCCGGAGGTATATATACTATCCTTTACTGACAATTAGGGGGCCCACACAATCTATCCTTTTGACCCAACAACGAGAAGGGTTTGACCATGATGGTTTCCTATTGATACTAGTAAGGTACACGTGCATTGCACGCATGAGATTTGGTAACCAAATTATGAATAAATACCACACTATAGCATGCAAGCTTTGAGTCATATATGCATGATGTAGATGTTCGTTTAATTCTTATAGTTCATCTCATCCAAAATCAATTAGTTTTATAAAAAAATCTATTTTAATATTCATGGAATTGTGCATTCTAAAGGTAAAAACAAAAAGTGACAATTCATTTAGGAAAAAAAAGTTCAGGCAATTAAGATATGGAAGATTCTAGAGAACAAAGGAGAAGTGCTTGTGTTTTGAGGTTTGTGCATTATGCTTAAGTTCAACCATGGAGTCTTCTAGATTGTACATGTGGCAGAATCTGGTGGAATGTAGATGATATCCAACGGCCAGTAGTGCTCGGATTTGCCATCTCTGTACCGTCGGATTGGCTTCATCCAACGACCAACTTTCAAAGTTATTCGCACACTATGTAGGTGTATAGATGTATAGATATATATAGATGTGTCCCATGCTAGACCAAATAAAGTTTGAGCGCATGCGTGGTACGACCCCCCCTGTCGCCGCCGCCGCCTCCAAGTTGGGAAACTGACATCGTACGTATTGAACCAGGCTTGGAGTCGGGTACGGTGTTCGGTTTGTAATGTAGTTGGTGGCCCATCGAAGTTGTGCATTTGGGATTTAAACACATCACACACCACCGTACCCATACATATTTTTGGGCCGCATGCAGTGTATACGGGGTCTTTTGATCGAGCACGTCTCCCTTGTGCGGTTTTTTGTGACGACATGCATATCTGTGGGCTCCCCGAGTGTATATATATCATCCCTTTGACCGATAATGAGGGGTATGTGTTGGCCATGAATGGATTCCTCCTAGTTCGTGTTAGGGCCGGTCACCGTCACATGTCGCTCAACCAAAGCTCGAGATCATGCGTTGTCAGGATTCCCTCCCACATGCTCGGATTGCTGGGTTCGACCTACATCAAACCCTGCGTATCTCGTCCTTAACTACCTTGCCTTCATGGTTGTTGTCTATATCGGGAGGTAGGCACCACATCTAAATTGTACATTATTCTGTTTTGAAAACACACATCACCCCTTCCCAACGTACATCATTTTGGGCTGCATGCAAGAGGTGCTGGTTTTGTGGTCCCTCTCGTGCGATTTTTATGATGGTTCAATCTATTGGACCAAGCGGTTTATCGACAACAACAACTGTCGTTTGACCAAATGATAGATTCATTGGTTCGTCCTATGGTAGGTCATGACGACATGCATGTATGACCAAAGTATCGATCATTACGTGCATCCGCCCCGCCTACACGAAGTGGGAGGTGGCGGGCCAAGCATCCTAGCTAGGTACAACATTATGTCATTATATATATATATATATATATATATAGGACCTATACCCGACCCGGATATTGATAGAAATTCCAAGAATAGATATTTTAAATATTGATAAGGTATTATCAATCATATAGACAGGGAAGACCCCCTGTAAAAAAATGAATAAGCAATGTTGAAAATTTAAGCAGCCTTGGCATGTATGTACGCATACACTGGCAAGGATTCTTGAAGGCAGAAGAAGCTCTGAAGGCTAATCGCATGAAGATCTGTATGGCCGAAGAGCAAAGACCGGTACACGTGAAGAAAGCAAAGTTTCCTGAAGATTGAAGTTTGTCGGCACACTCTCTCGCACTTTTCTATATTATTAGAAGGACACGCATGTACCCTAGTAGGACACGCGTGCATACTACCGTGTGTAAAATAAGTGAAGGAAGGCTCCCGAAGGCCTCCCTAGCAGCCACCCCTCGCGGCTATAAAAGGAGACGCTGGGCTCAAGAACACAACACAAGACGGGAGAGCACGAAGCACTCAGAGCATCGAGACCCTCCACCAGAGCACCATTTCCTTCGTAGTTTAGGCACCACCACTACTAGTAGAATAGCCAAGAAGGCGCCTCGATCGCCAAGAGTTTGAAGGTAATTTCCTAGTTGTGTGTAATCCCTTCGGGGCCCCCCGAAAGGAAAACCATATGTAAATTATGTTGTGGAAATGATGTAGTTTCTTGGTCTCACTTAGTATTTTTATTTATGAATTTATGGGACGAGTTCTTATGCTAGGGATCCTATAGGAGAAACCTCTGCATGTGTAGTTCTCTGTGTAGCCCAGAGTGGCGTTTGAATGAGAACCTTGTGGCCATAGAGAAGTGTTCCCTTCGGGTGGAACTGCCTGGGAAGACGATAGGAATTTACCCCATAAATTTGCAAAAACTACTAAGTGAACGTAACTAGCTACATCTGATACAACATAATGAAAAATATGGTGAGTACTGAGTAGGATTTTACACGACTGCGCGCACCGTCGGTCGAATTGGTGGCCTCGCCAGCCCAGAATAGATCCTGTATCAAATAAATAATCAAGTTAGAACGTGAAGGTAATCATATTGAATTAAATATTGCTGTCAATAGTGACATACTATTCCAAATAGTGTATTCAATAGTAGAGAACTATTGTGAATAGTGCCCTACCTAGTGAACAGTAAATACTATTCAAGATAAAAAGCGCATACCTATCCACCTAATCCCCATATTAATCTAATTAAAAACTGATATAATATTGATTAGGTAAGATAATCAATTTTTATTTCCCTATATTGTTGGTATCAGAACCAAATACATTCAATTTCAAGCCAAAAACCCATATCAAGCTTGACGAAGCTCAAAGATGCATATTGGATAATTTTTGGTTCCAATATACTCTCAAGAGAGAGGAAAAGGATATTTTTTATCAATTCTCAATAGTTTGGCAGAATATTTTAATGAATTAAGCAAAAATTTGCCAAAGCCAGAAAAGATTGAAATATATATATATATATATATATATATAGGGCTGGACTATTCTGTTACCCGTAACAGAATAATATTCTGTTACCCGTAACAGAATAATATTCTGTTACCACCCGACCCTATATAGGCGCGACGCGCAGACCACCGTGGAATCCCCCCGACCCAGCCCGAACCCAACCCGCCTTCTTCCTCCGGAGGCAGCCGTCGTGGGCGAGCGAGCGATGGCGGCAGCCGGAGTGAGGGAGCCCACGGTGCCGTGACTAGCCGGCGACGGATCCGCCGCCGCCTCTTGCCTCCCTCCATCGCCGGATCCAACGACGGGGCCGTGATCCCCGCCTCCTGCCTCCCTCCGTCTCCGGATCCAATGACGGGGCCGTGATCCCCGCCTCCTGCCTCCCTTCATCGTCGGGGATCCTTCTCCGGGGCCGTGATCCCCGCCTCCTGCCTCCCTCCGTCGTCGGGGCTCCTTCTCCAGGGCCCTGATCCCCGTCTCCAGCCTCCCTCCCTCACCGGGGCTCCTTCTCTGGGGCCGTGATCCCCGCAAGGCATTGCGTCCCCGGACCTCGTCGCCGGACGTCCACCACAAGCAGGAGCTGCATCAATGGCGCTGCCTCTCAAGAACATGCCAGTACGCCGCCCACGAGAGGAGGAAGAAGAAGTCAGTCCACTGGAGGTAATGTCTGCTTCCCACGTTTGTGTCAGTCCATCAGTTCATCAGTCCTGCTATGAAGAAGAACCTGATAGTACATTGCAAATGCTTGCATCAGTTCATTACACCCCTGCCACTTGATGCACAATTTGGATGTCGAGGTTACTGTCAGTACCTCTAATATGCTAGCTTTAGTTCAAGCCAAAAAACATAAACTTATGCATCAGTCCAAGTAGCTACTAGGCTTTATATAAGGTTCAGCTACCACTGCAAGTTGTATGATGTTATTTCTAAAAGTACATGTCGTGTAGTTGCGTCAGTTCGAACTAGTGAAAGAATGCTGTTAAACAAAATATACACTTGTTACACAGTAAGTTCAATGATATATAAACTAGGAGTACTTCTAGTGTAGCTGCATAAGTTATAGATGAAAAAAAGAGAAGACATCCATCAGTTATATATATATATGCATGTCCATACATATCTGAAGTTCAATGTTCAAATTGCAATCAGTGCACCAAATGTTTATACATCAGTTATAGGGAAAAGATAAAAAAACTTTCTATAACAGATGAAGTTCAATGTTCGGTCTACAAGCAGTGCTAAAAATCAGTACATCGGTACATCAGTGCTGAACATGTATGTTCATCAGTTCGACTGAAAACTAAAGCAGATACAAAATGGAGAACAAAGTTTAATATAGGCCAGCAATGCAAGTTCAACGTGTACATTGCCTTCAGTGCATGACATGTTACCCATAGCATGTATACGTCAAAAAAGCAGAAAAGATTAATCCCAAAACTATTGAATGTCATTGCAGAAACATGAAAGGCGGCACATGCAGCGAGGGTTTGATGAGCCAAGCAGATATGGGGCCGCGCCTGGTTGGGTAACACCAGAAATAGCACCTGGATACTTCAACAATACAGGCAGATTTCAAGCTACACCGGAATCATCAGAAGTACGGACATGTTCTTCTATGCAGCAAACACCGATATCTGGGAATACAAGCTTTGCCACTTCTGGGTTGCAACAAGGTCAACAATTTCCCCAACAACAAATGTTTGTCTTCCATAGCGCATGCAGAAAAGCAAGGACACACATGCTTCCACCAGTCGCTCCGTCAACATCAATCATCCGTGCTGCAAAAGCGGTTGCGACGGGAAGACCAGGCCAAAGAGACAGAAATTTTGGCCACTCTAGCAGGGTCCAAAGTACAAGATATGAGCCATATAGATAGGAGCAACCTCACAACGAATCTGAGGGGAGACGGCCGTACAATGAGAGACGGAGATCTTCGTCAACATTGCTCCCTCCAAGAGATGCATTGCTGCATGTGCCAAGGGTGACACCACCTGCGCCCATACACCAGGGTGAACAGCAAACACCGGAGGCAGCACAGAGCTATACACATGTAAGTATCCATTCAAAAAAAACATACAAGCACAGTACATACCACCCCATCTAACATTTTCATAACTGCGTTTTTGTTTGCTCACTGTTGCGTGCAGCCACCTAACATAGAAGCTTACGTTCTGCCAAGGCTAGAGATGCGCTTTGAAACTTTCAAAGAAGCAAAGGACTTCTACAACGTCTATGCAAAACACGCGGGGTTTGCTGTCAGGGAAGGCTCAAAGGTTAAGACCAGAGTCTACCTTTATTGCACGTGCTATGGAGTCTATGAGTCGAAGGTGTCAGAAGCAAATAGACAACAGAACAAGACGACAACCAGGACTAACTGCGGGGCTAAAATGAGGCTGAAGAAGGAAAAGGACGGAACACTTGTCCTAAAAGAGATAGTCTGGGAACACAACCACAGGCTACAGCTCACCCCCTCAAATGCTTGTCTTCTTGCACTCCCACAAAAACTTGACAAAACAATCTTGGAGTACGTCAAGTACCTGCAGTTCAAAGGCATTGAACACGCGCAAATCATGAGCATACTGGGCGGCGATGACCCCGGTAGCTACTTCCTCGAAATGAATGCGAAAGACCTGATTAACCTGCAAATACAAACTTGTTCTCCTCCCATAAACCTCCTCCATCTTTTTTCCTCTGTCAGTACAAACATATTACGCTATGCATGACCTGACGCCAGTTCAACATGCATTTTTGAATGACTGTTCGCTTTTAATATGCAGCAAAGCAAAGAATTCAAGGATGGATGATGTGAATGATGTCCTAAAGACTGCCAACTTCTTCAGGGAGATGAAAGCTATAAACAGGGAATTCTTCTGTGACATGCAACTTGATGAGTCCGATAGAGTTAAGAACATATTCTGGGCGAACGCAAGCTGCCGAGGGGCGTATCAGGACTTTGGTGACTGTGTAACGTTTGACACCACATATAAGACCAACAAGTACCATATGCCACTTGGGGTGTTTGTGGGTACTAACAACCACTTACAGACTACATTCTTTGGTTACGCCCTGATAAGAGATGAGGATGCAGATTCATTCAGATGGTTGTTCAAGACATTTTTAAGGTGCATGAGAGGGAAGGCTCCTACATGCATCCTCACAGGTACAACCGCCAAAACCAACCCAAACCACCCCCCCCTAAAAAAGGAAAATAACACAGTAAAAATGTTGTGTCAGTTCTATTTGTATATATGCACTACCATCTGCTGACCACTCCACGTCTCTTTTCTCATTACCAGACCAGTGCCCGACAATGGCTTTGGCGATCCCAGATGCTTTCAAGAACACAGTACACAAGCTGTGCCGCCGGCACATTATGAAGAAGTACAGGGAACACCTCGCATACCTGTACAACCTGCACAAAGACTTTAAGGATGAATTCACATCAATCCTCAACTGGCCCCTCATGCCAACTGAGTTTGAGGCTGCTTGGAAAGGACTCACGGATAGGTACAACCTCCATGATGATGCCACGATGGTGGCCATGCGGAACGAGTGTGAGAGATGGATATCAGCCTACTTCAAAGAAATTTTCTACGCCAAAATGACATCCACACAACAAAGTGAGACCATGAACTATGTGCTTAGAGGAACTTTGTAAGTGAGAGACAAAACCTACACCGGTTTGTCAGCCAGGTAAACTCCTGCGTCAAAACCAGGAGGCAGACAAAGAACCAGGAGATATTGGCTAACAGGGTACAGCTCTATCACCTGTCGTGAGACAAAATAACATGCTTACTAAAGTAAAACTTTATTAGTTAGACAAGTTTTTGCTGCGAGAAAACTAATAATTTGGTCATCATTCTTGCATGGGCAGAAGGAACAAAACACGCTGACCTTCTATGGGTTTGACACCCAGATGGCAAAGCTTTACTCACGAGCTGTGCACAGCAAGATCAGAAAAAGGCTAAAACTGAGCACACTCTTCATGGCGACAGAGACAGAAGAGCCCACAAAGTACCTCGTGCGCTACAACAACCCGCAAAAACTGTCTGCGTGGTCTCAGCACGCGTTCCAGGTGGTTGCAGACCCCGTGGGAGAAATATATGAATGCGAGTGCAAGCTATGGGACCACACAGGTAAGGACTAAAAAAAGATGTTACATACTGTACTACTTATTTTCGCAAAGTTTTTGTTTGAATGAAATGACAAAAAACATTCACCTCTTCCAAAAAAATACAGGTATTTCTGCGTGCATGTCCTATGCATGATGGAGGCAATTAAGGCTGCCAGCGTTCCAGAGAAATACATCCTCAGGAGAAACACCAAACGCCTGAACATCCAGCCAACATTCAACAGAAATGACTTGAGGACAGTAGCTTCAAACAAGGCATCCCAATATTGCACTGAAAGCTCACTGCCGACGCTGAACATGAGGGTGCACAGAAAAAGCTTGAGAATCCAAGAGCAAATGGCGAGGTCATGGGTCGTCATGGACAAACTTGAACAAGAACTCGACGCCATGCATTCTGCTGAAAACGGGGGTGTCGCGGACAATGAAGCTATTGAGCAGGATATTGCTACAATGTTATCCGAGATGAACCATCTGGGAGCTATTGACCCATTCGACAACGAGGAAGATGAGAAACAGCAACCAGAGCTTGCCTATGTGCACACTCAAGAGCAGCAACATTCTCACATGCAAGATCATGAGCTAGATGGTGCTGTAGGCGAACGACATGACAACAGGACATCCTACCAGCAGCAGCAGGAAAGGGTGATTAAACCACCCATATTCTCAAACACAAAGGGGAGGAAGAGTAAGACGCAAGCAGCAAAAGCAGCAGCCAAAAAGCCGCCATGCCCCATCAGGCGCGTGGAATTTGGCCCGAATGGCAAACCTCTCGGGATAAGGGCATGCGGATTCTGCAACGTCGTGACCAACCATAATTACCGCACATGCTCACTCCGCACAGATGCCACTGTCAACAAGCAAACACTTCAGAAGCAGATTGGAGCCGCCCAGGTTTCTAACAATGGAGATGACACACGTAACAGCTACACTTGCCGCAAGTGTGGGGGAACTGACAGACATAATGCCCGCACGTGCAAAGTGGGCAAGGAGGTCAGTGGCGCTGAACAGAAACAGGGCAAGGTCCTGAGTTCCAAAAAATCAAATGAAGAGGATGAAGAAGAAGAGTTTGACGAGAATGACGACCAATCAGACGAAGACAATGAAGATGACAGTATTGGGGATGAGGAAACTGAAACTGATGATGAAGCTGCTAAGGCTCAACCAGGAAAGGGAGCCAGCAAGGGACAACATTCGGGGCCAGTTAGGAGGAGCTCAAGACTGAAGAATCCATAGTGGCTATGCTGCTGCGTCAACTGAAAAATAAGCTTGTAGTCTCAGTTGCCTCGGTACACAATGAGGAAACATTTCAGAAACACTGTCGTTACCAAAACTTATTTAGCTTTATCGTCGATTTATCGATCAGTACTATAGTTAAGATATAATTTGTGATTTGTGCCCGCTGGACCAGTGACATTATTATGTAAACCATTTGATAATCCTTTTGAATGCAATCACAAATATATTTGAAAAAAACTTATCTGGATTATCTGACACAACACTACTATCGACCAGTAACTCAGCAAAAATATGTTAAGGAAAATCTAAACCCTCACACACATCAGTACTGATATTTCTCACTCGTCAGATACAAGGCAGAGTAACCAAACACACCCGTGAACACCTCAAAAACATCATTTCAAAAAACAAGCTATGTCTGGTTCTGCCAGTCCTAGTTCAGAAAGTCCATCAATACAGAATAATAATTACCTCAAGAAAATGCAAATATAATACACCTGTGCTGATGAAAAACTAATTTATCTGTAAAAATACTTTCAAAGATTATGTTGATATAAACAATCCTTTCAAAAAAACAAAAAATGTTTTAAAGAAAGATTAGCACGGCACGCACAGTCCGACTGGTATTTGGTAAGTTCAGTTACACTTCAATCACCAGTCCAAGTACCCACAGTAGAGAAGTACAAACCTCCATCATCACCAACCCTGACACGTGCAAGTGGGATAAGCAGCTGATAAGTACAGCTTGACGAGACGGATCAGTGCGACAGTAAAATGCCATCGTCACCGGCCCAGAGACGAGCAAGTGGGATAAAGCAACTGATAAGTACAGCTTGACAAGACTACTCAGTTCGACTAGATTAATACCCTGGCAAAGAAATTGGCTTGGACGGTTCATTCTTCCAGGCCACCGCCCGCGCCACCCACTGGGCGGTTGCCACAAGGGACTGCAAACGGCGACCCCCACGACCACTACTCCCACGTCCTCGACGAACCGCCTCCCACACATCCCCGTCCACGCCCTGGAAATAACCCATTGTCTTCCATCTCTGCCTCATTCCCAGAACCACCATCGCCGCTTTTGTCTCCACCACAGACAACCCAGAAACTTCTCTCTCCCAAGCCCATAGTCGCCAGAGGAGGGCAATGGTGGAGGAACCATCAGCCAAGCGTCATCATGGCGAGACGTCCGACAAGAGCTACAACCTCGACGATGTTCACGTCCCCGGCGAGAAGCGCGCGTACACCAAAATGCTCACATGGGTTGAGCTCCACGGCAAGGAGACGCTGGAGATCGTCTGCACCAGCGAACCAGACAAGGCCGATGAGATGATCTCCAAGCTCTGGAGGAAGGCTGTTGGCTTGCGTTGTAAGATCGTCGGCCTTGGTGTGCACTACACAAGGGAAGACGAACCTCCCCAGATGGTAGCAGTCCTGCAGTTGTGCGTGGAAGAACTCTGCCTGGTGTACCACATCGCAGCGGCCACGAAATGGTGACCCATCCTACTCATTTGCCCCTATTTGGTTCATCTGTTTAATTAGTACTCTATCCTGAAAATTTCATCAAACTTGTTTCCCAACTAGATGTACTAGTGTGGTTTGTGAAAGTGGATGCACTACTGCATTTTCTCAAGTAAATACACTATAAATGTATTTTTGAACCTGATGCACTGGATTACTATTTGAAAAATCTTGCAGAAGATTAATTTCTGAAGTTGATGTACTAGTGTAGTATCTGATCTTGATCCGATAGTGTAGTTTCTGTACTCAATGTATTAAAAAGATGTTTCTGAACTTGATGTAGTGAACTAGTTTCTGAATTTGGTCTAATGTTATTTTCATAAGCAAAAAAACTAAGAACTTGCTGAAGCACTGGTATGTGTTGTCCAATTCAATAAAAGTAAATAAACTAGTACTAAAGCAGCACATACAACATTGGCTCAAACTGTGTATAATCCAAAAAGAAAAATAACATGATGTACTTGAATTTAATTACAGAACTTTGTTTACTAATTTCTGAAGTACATTCATCCATTAATTATGCTATATAAGCATCTACTTCATGGATTCATCGCTTGTAAAACAAAACAAAAATGAAGAATTCAAACATCAAAGTAATGCTAATCTTCAAAATGTCTCTCCCCTTGCAGGCCCAAGCGCCTCAACGAGATGCTGAAGCATGAGAGGTTGTTCACATTTGCTGGTTTCAGCATTGAAAGCGACAAAGAGAAGATGATGATGTCTGGCCTTCCGACGATCAACCCCAACAAGTACATCGACATTCAGCGCTTTTGGAGAGTTCCATACACCGGAAAAGAGTACGACTCCTTGATTGATGTTGAAGCCAGCGTCATCCACCCATTCTACAAAGGCATGAAGAAGAACATCGACACGCTGGAAGACCACAAACTGTGGGGGATCAGCCCGCTGCCAGACAACCTCATCGAGTACGCAGGAGTAGATGCGTACGCCGCGTACAAGTCATGGAACATGATCGACAACATCACAAATGGTTGGGAAATTGCAAAAGCGCGGGAGGATGACCACTACTACGACCACCCCTTCTGCCCCTTTTAGGGATGAAGATACATCAAAGCCTGCCTTCGTTTTCCTTCCGCTTGTGCTTGCCTTTTATCTTGTTGCTTAAAATTAGTAGTTTGCTCTTGTTGGGTTGAACCAGTATGATTATGCCGTGCTTGTCATGGTTGAACAAGTTTACTTATGTCATCAAGTACATTGTTTTGCTTATCTCAATATATAAGTTTGGTAGCTTTGTATTTTGTTAATCCATCATTTCAAATTCAAAGTAGCTTCTGAATGGAACTTTGTGGCTGCTCTAAAGTACTAGCTATGAAGCAACTAATCACACAACGTTGTTCCATGTGTAGTTTGGATTCAGTATTGTATAGAAAACATAACGTTCAAAACAATCAGCACAATTTGAGTTGCTTAACAACGCTTCAAAAGTTGAAGCAGAAATTCTTAGTACTTCATGTACTGTTCTCATTCATATGTAGCTGCTACAAAATTAACACTACAAACAGAAAAAGTTAAGAAGCATCAGCACACACTTATGTTGGTCACTTGCAGACTAAGAATGACAGTACTAGTACACTTGATCGGACAGTACATACTTACTACAATAAAAATTACAAAGAAGCATCAGTCCGTAATCCCCCCCAAAAAAATGTCAGACTAAGAACATAAGTGCTACTATGAATGGACTATCAGTACAACTTAGTCTACACGCAAGTACCATAGTGCTGAAAATGACACCAGAAGACCCTTGAGAATAATCACAAAAATAAACACAAAAACAAGGCAAAAAACTTCAAATGAAAAAATAATACTTCCACAGAACTAGAACAAAAAGTATCAGTCCAAGTTACTGGTGGAGTCAAACCAAAAAAAGTAAAAATTGACCGCCCAAGGACAGGCAGGCCCTGACGCTGCTAGATACTTGAGCTCAAGCCCACGGTGAAACCGTCGGCGAATCCCTAGTAATCCGCACAACGCAGGGCCAGCCGACCAGGGCCCACAGGTCATGAGAGAGAGAGAGCGCCGTGTATAAGCGCTCAGGTAAGTATTCAAAGGAGTTCGACGAGTAGGACTCGGCCGCGCTTATAAATAGGTCCAGAGCCTCCTCCCTTAGTGAGGTGGGACTAAACCCAGAGCACACGCACATCCAGCAGTCCCCAAAACGCCCGCGCGAGCCATTTGGGCTAGAAAACGGCCCAATAGCCTCCATCATCTACAAACACCCCACCAATAAGGCCAGTTAAACAAAAGCAGAGCGCGGGGCAAAGAAATATAAACTACAATTTTTTTTCGAAAACTGAAAATATAAAAGTTCAAATACTAGTTCGCAGGCAATAACTTTAAATACGAAAAATAAAAATAAAAATAATTTTAGCTTTGCACCACGGATGATAAAAAAAGGAAAAATATGATACAAAAACAACGAAACTCTAAAAAGCAGAGAACTTAATAGCCTATCTGTTAAATGTACATAATTTAAAACACCGAATTAAATATTACTTTCAAGTTCAACTACTAAAATGCAAGAAGTTCAAATAGATAATGTTTGTCAATTATGCTAAATTTCTTATTTATATAAAATCTGAAAAGTTCAACTACTAAAATGCAAGAAGTTCAAATAGATAAATGTTTGTCACTTCTGCTAAATTTCTTATTTATATAAAATCTGACTAGTTCAACTACTAAAATGCAAGAAGTTCAAATAGATAAATGTTTGTCAATTATGCTAAATTTCTTATTTATATAAAATTTATCCACACCTCAATAAACAATTTTGTCATAAAATAATCTCAATCCCCATAAAAAAACTCATTCAAACATACATATGACATCGGTACTAAAAAAGCAGGACCAATCAGGCCACCCACACCACTGTGCCACCAAATTTCAAAACCGTACGCCGTATGAAATTACAATTCAGTTCACAGAGCACTAAACCATAAGTGCACTAAAAAAAGAGAATACAAAAACTATAAAAGGCCTAACTTAGGTTGGGACAGATGAAAAAAAAATTAAGTCCCAGTTTTGAGCAACAACTCCCAGGGCAGTGAAAAATGTTTTGAGATCAACTAGTGTATAAGACTTCAGTGGAAAAACAAGACTTAACCTCCACACGGAAAAACATCACAAAGCATACGTCACTTAAACACTGCAAAATGCCATCATCACCACCCCTGAGACGTGCAAGTGGGATAAGCAGCTGATAAGTACAGCTTGACAAGACTACTCAGTGCAAGAGTAAAAAACCTTGACTTGGACGGTTCGTTTTTCCAGGCCACCACCCGTGTAACGCCCGGGTAATTAAGCTACAGTAATCCTCTGCTATAATGCCATGTCATCGTATTACTGTTGCTAATCCTCTTTTGATCCAAGGCATAATTCAAATTCAAACTCAAATTAAAGTCTAAATTTAAACTTTCTCAAACATGCAAACTAAAATGTTCAAAGTGTGGCAAATATTACATAACTAATTTTGGTGGTGACCCAACACTTTTGAAAGTATTTAAATGCCCTTTTGTGAATATAACAGAGACTAAAAACAATTATTAAATGCCTTTAAATAATAAACAAATATAAACCTATTTTTATTAAATTGAGAAATTGTTTGTGGCAAAGGCTTAGTTATTAATACTAATTTAGGGGCTAGTGTTATATCTTACAAAACTAAAATAAAATAAAATAAAACTAGATAGAAAACCAGAAACTATAAAAAAAGTAAATGAAAAGAAAAGGCCCCCTCCCCTGTTTCCCTCGGCCTAGCCCAGCTCCCCGCACGGGATGAACCCCCCATCTCCTTCCTATTCATCGGTCTCAGACCGCTACAGGGCGCGTGCTCGCACCGAGCCACCTCGTCGGCGCCGCCCCAGCGAGGGGATAAGGCCACGCCCCACCCCGCGGCGCCTCGCTCCCCTTATCTCCCCTCCCCACTTGCCCCTGGCTCCCCCACTCCTTCCCTCTCTCCCTGCCCACAGATCTCCCCTGCCCCAAGCACGTCCATGGCCGCGCCACCGCCGCTCCCATGGCCGGAGCCGTCCCCGACCCGCGAGGACATGATCTAGAGCTCCGCCGGCCTCGTCTGCATCGCCTACAACCTCCAGTTCCAGGTGAAGCCTTCCACAACCTCGCCATCTGGTCGTCTTCCCGCCACGGCCATGGCACCATCACCGTCGATCTCCACCACTGGCGCCTCCCCGTGGTTCCGAGCACGTCCATGACCTCCCTCGCAGTGAGCCGCGTCCATCCCCCTCCTTGCCCCCTTGATTTGTTGCCGCAGCTGCTGTTCCCGAGCACACCCGAGCTCTCATGTATGCGTACGCGTAACTGTTTGCCACGCTGCTGCTCCTTGGCGATGCTGCTTTGCACTGCTGCCGCCTCCGGCTACTGTCGCGCTGCGCCGCCCCTGCCCACGCTCGGCTCACCCCGCACGCATGCTCCGCCGCCACTACCGCTCCCCGCGCTCACATGCAGCCACCTCCGCCCGTGCCCACGCATGGCCTCGCCTGCGGCGTTGCTGCTGCTCTCTTACGTGCTACTGCTTGGTCTTGCCGCTGATTGCTACTAGGTGCTACCGATCACTTGCTTCTTCTACTAGCGCACCTAGCCATGGCCGCCAAGGCCCCTGTATATGGCTGTGTGCGTGGCCGGCTGGGCTATGTCCACTGATGGCCGGTCATTGTCTAATTAGGTTAAGTGTAGCTTAGTATTATATTAGTTTAGTGCTAATTAGCCTATTAGCAAATGACAGATGGGCCCCGTGGGTTAAATAACCCTTGTCTAAAATTATGAGACAATTACATCTGGGTCCCCTAGAGATTAAAATAAATAACCAAAATAAAGTTAGCTACTGTCTATGACAGCTGGGTCCCACTGACGCTGTTCACTTTGACCGGTCAACTCTGACTGGGTAGTTGACTGGGTCAACTAGGACCCGTGGCCCACTTGTCATCCTCTGTGTGCACTTTTGTGTATATAGAGCTGGGTACCCCTAGCATTTATTCTTTATTTTCGAATTAATAGTACTTTCAGAATATTGTTTTAAAACTTTAGAAAATCATATAAAATAATCCGTAACTCGGATGAAAAGGTTTTATACATGAAAGTTGCTCAGAAAAATGTGACGAATCCGAACACGCAGTCCGTTCGTCCGCCACACATCCCTAGCATAGCGAACATGCAACCGTCCCCCTCCGTTTCATCTGTCCAAAAATTCCTAACTCCGGGAAAACTTTCCGGATGTTATCCCCTTCGCCGGTATCGTGTAGCACCGCGTTAGAACACCCCTACCCCTGCGTGTTACCGCCTTCATGCATCTGTGTTGCATCTGTTTGCATTATATTTACTGTTTCTTCCCCCTCTTCTCTCCGGTAGACCCCGAGACCGCTATTGATGCCCCTGTGATCGACTACGTCGACGACGACGACCCTTCTTCCCTTTCAGCGGAGCTTCCAGGCAAGGCCCCCCTTTGATCATCCCGATATCGATCATTCCAATCTCTCATGCTTGCATTAGATTTTGCTACCGTATTTGATTGCTCCTATTCTGATGCATAGCCTGCTTTTGTACCTGCTATTGTTACCTACCTGCTTATCCTAAACTGCTTAGTATAGGTTGGATAGTGATCCATCAGTGAACCCCACCTTGTCCTTGTTGCCTCTGCTTCATCATCGATGACCTGATCAACGTGATCGACGACCAGAGCCCGACACCTCACATCACATCACGCCCCTTTTTGTTGCTCGACTCTGCAGAGTTACCATCGAGTGCCAAGGGTGGAACCTCATATATCACTCCTGATGAGATCTCTGTAATGTAGCTATTCGGTCGTGGTCAATGAGGGTGATTTCCTTGTTCACCATTCCGATACAGCTCTGACGTGCAACACCTCAAGTGTGAACCTCGAGGGTGGTTCCTCTTACGTTCACCTTGACGATTACATCGAGTGGAATCCACCGGGGGTGATTCCTCGGGTTTTCCCCTTGATGTTTGGACACACGGTTACCTTGACTTTACTTGAGACATTGGTGAAAGTCCGGCGGGCCTGGAGAGCACCCGTGCGATGTGACGGTGGCGGCTGGCTGTTTAGCGGTATCACCCAGGAGGGGGTGGTAGCTCCGGACTTGTCCCGACGACCATCACTACTTTAATTGTTAATGCAATAACAGGTTTGGGTATTTGTTCTGAGTTGGCCTCTGGCCTTTACGCACTAACCACCACGCGAGAATAGTTATGGGCCTCGACGTCGCAGTATCAGCCGAAGCTTTGTCAGACGTCCAGTTCAGCATTGTGGCCGGGCCGGATCGTGCCATCCACTTCACGGGTGGTGCTGGTATCCCCTTGCGCACAACGACCCGGAGTGCAACGGGCGATGGGCCCAGACCCTGGAGTGCTTTGGATGTAGACCGGCGGGGACCTCTCTGCTGAGCCTAGGTAGGGCTGCGACGTGTTGATCTTTCGAGGCTGGGCATTGACCCCAGAAAGATGTGTCCGGCCAGAGTGATCGAGCATGTTGGGTAACGTGGTGCACCCCTGCAGGGAAGACATATATTCGAATACCGTGTCCATGGTAATGGACGTTCAGACTTGTATCCTGATCTATTATAAGTAGAACTGGTTACTTGAGACATGTGATGGATATGTGGCTCTGAGATTGCTTTCTCGCAGGGAGTCGAGGAAGGATCTCTGGGCATTAGTTCTACAACATGCTTGTTAATTATAAAATGCTACTCTTTACTCTTCTACATGCTGCAAGATGCTCAGAGCTGCTTGAAGATGCTAGTCTTCGATAGGCTAGGCCTTTCCCTCTATTCTGGCTTTCTGCAGTTCAATACATAGATACATCCCTTCCATTTGATACCAATGCATACTTAGTTTAGATCTGATGCTTGTGAGTACTTTGGATGAGTACTCACGGTTGCTTTGCTCCCCCTTTTCCCCCTTCTTTCTTCTTTCTGGTTGTCGCAATCAGATGGTGGGTCCCAGGAGCCAGATGCCACCGCCGATGCCTAGTACTACGTGGAGGCGGCCGACGACCAGGAGTAGTTAGGAGGTCCCAGGCAGGAGGCCTTGCCTATTCGATGTTGATGTTTGTGTTAGACTTCTTAAGGCAAAACTTGTTTAACTTATGTCTGTACTCAGATATTGTTGCTTCCGCTGACTCTTGTGTATCGAGCTATGTATTCGAGCCCTCGAGGCCCCTCGCTTGTAATATAAAGCTTGTATTATTTTGATTTGTGTCTAGAGTTGTGTTGTGATATCTTCCCGTGAGTCCCTGATCTTGATCGTACACATTTGCGTGTATGATTAGTGTACGATTGAATCAGGGGCGTGACAACCCGCACCACCCACTGGGCGGTTGCCACAAGGGACTGCAAACGGCAACCCCCACGACCACTACACCCATGTCCCCGACGAACCGCCTCCCACACATCCCCGTCGACGCGCTGGGAAATAACCCATTGTCTTCCATCTCTGCCTCATTCCCAGAACCACCATCGCCGCTTCCGTCTCCACCACAGACAACCCAAAAACTTCTCTCTCCCAAGCCAACAGTCGTCGGAGGAGGGCGATGGCGGAGGAACCGTCCGCCAAGCGTCATCATGGCGAGACATCCAACAAGAGCACCAACCTCGACGACGTTCACGTCCCCGGCGAGAAGCGCGCGTACACCACAACCCTCACAGGGGTTGAGCTCCACGGCAAGGAGACGCTGGAGATCGTCTGCACCAGCGAACCAGACAAGGCCGACGATATGATGAGCAGGCTCAGGATGAAGGGCGGCGGCTTGTATCCCAGCTTCATCGGAGTTGATGTGGAGTACACCAGCAACGATGAACATCCCAGATGGCAGCAGTCCTGCAGTTGTGCGTCGAGGTACTCTGCTTGGTGTACCACATCGCAGCGGCCACAAAATGGTAACCCAAAACTAATGTTCATTCATCCGTTGTACTAGTACTACTCCCTAAAAATTTCATCAAACTTGTTTCAAAACAAGATGAACTACTATAATTTGTGAATTGGATGCACGAGTACATGTTTCTCAAGTTACATGCAATTTTGAAATTGTGAAGTGGATTGTTTCACCAGATTAGTCATCTGAAACTGATGCACTGGATTACACTACAAAAAAAGACACATCCGTGACATTTTGGGCCGAACGAATTCTTTTTCTGTCATACTTATGACACTTCTATGACGATAATTGTGACAAAACACGGTATCATCACAGATGTAGTGGGGTCCTACTTCTATGACAAAAAATCATGACAAAAAATGGGCTTTTCATCCTGGGCGGGCCGGAGACGCAGCTGCATGACATTCTTTGGGCCGTCCATGACGGAAAAAACCATGGTAGAAGCGAGGGCGAGGAAAATATCAGGGTGTTCCCGGTTACGGTGGGTGGTGGGGGCCGAGCGATGCGCGTTTCTCTCGTACACGCACACGCGTGGGTGCGAGGCGTTGGGCTCTAACTGAACCCGAGCGATTGCACTGCAGGCTACGCGTTACTAAACCCGAGCGATCGATCGATGGCTGTTAACTGAACCCGATCGAGCGATTCCTTCGCTACTGCTGCTAACTAAA
>NC_057814.1:454710723-454734234 GCF_018294505.1 Triticum aestivum
GATGAACAGGACCCCGTGGCGTTGCCTCTTGATGAACAATGAGCGTTGCTGGGGGGTTTGGATGAACAGTTCCCGGTGGGGGTGGATGAACAGGACCCCCGATCGTTCGAGCCGGTTGGGACTGGATGAACAGGACCCCGTGGAGGGCAGGATGAACAGGACCACCCCATGGAGGGCAGGATGAACAGTAGACGGTGGAGGGCTGGATGAACAGTAGCATGTGGAGGGGTGGTTGAACAGGAGCCCGTGGAGAGGGTTGGTTGAACAGTAGCCGGTGGAGTAGCACGCGGTGGAGGCTAGATGAACAGGAGCCCGTCGATGAACAGTCGCAGGTGGAGGCTAGAGGAGGTCGACGGTGGATGAACAGTAGCCCGTGGAGGCTAGAGGGGGTCGATGATGGAGATGAACAGTATCCCGTGGAGTCCCGTTTTGCGGTACGCCACACCCCTCCCGATGAACAGGACCCCCGTTTCGACCGTAGCGCTCCAACACAAGTCCGTTTCCTCCGTTTTGCGGTACGCCACACCCCTCCCGATTAACAGGACCCCCGTTTCGACCGTAGGAGGTCCGTTTCCTCCGTTTTGCGGTACGCCAGACCCCTCCCGATGAACAGGATCCCGTTTCGAACATGGCCGGTCGAACACAAGGCCGTTTCCTCCATTCTGCGGTACGCCAGGCCTCGTTTCCATCGGCTGTTCCGTCCAAGCCCTCCGGATGAACATGACGACGCATTCCGTTCCGACCCAGCCGGTTGGCTCCCCATGAACACGACGACGACGCTGTTTCTCCGTTCCGACCCATCCATGTACACGAGCCCTGGCCGTACGTATGCGCGAGTAGGCGTTCGAGACCCTGCCCGTATGTACGTACGTGGCCGTATTTTCTTTGTTGCACACTGGCCGTTCTACGTACGTGTACATGCTATGTGCGCGCCTCTACTACGACACGTGCACGCCTCTACATCGACCAGTATGTACGTACACGTTCGCGACCAGAATGACAACGCTACGTACGCTTCGACCAGGTGGGTCCCGACTGTCAGGCACTTCCTTGCTTGCGAAGATGTAGCTGGTGGGTCCCAGCAGTCAGGGGGCGAATCATTTTTTTGCCCGGACGCACTTCCTTGCGTGCGAAGATGTAGCTGGTGGGTCCCAGCAGTCAGGGGGAAACGTTTTTTTCGTGAAATACGGTGGCCCGTCTGGTGGGTCCCCGTTGTCAGGTGGAGGAATAATTATTTTGCGCGTAATAAGGAGGCACTTCCTTGCTGCGGCCATGGACCCAGCTGTCAGCCTCTCCACGTATAGTCCACGTCTGATGGAAGCCGTTCCTTGACTACGTTGACCACGCCGCGCCGAGAGCACCAGGGCGGTGGACGATGGCGAGGCCTAGGAAGGGGACGACGCGGAGCCGGGGAAGACGCGGCAGTGGAAGCCCGCGCGGAGAGGAGTACGAGAGTCCACTGGTTCGGCTGCCGTCGCCGCAGGGCCTGGCCAGTGGTGGGATAGTAGGGGGCGCTGAGGCCTCCGCGGCGGCACAGCCGACCACGGGAGGCAGGAGCATGCGGCACAACCGCCGCTGCTTTGGGCGGCTGGAGCAACAAGACCAGAGGTTGAAGAAGCACTACGGCCGTTGGATGGACATCGTACGGTCACTCGAGCTAGAATCGTGCATATTGACTAAGTTGACAAAGCCCTCCGTCCCCGTCAACTTAGTAGGCCCACAAGTCAGCCTGCCACTATACTGGGTCACAGCTAGCAGGGGGAGTATTCATTTTTTTGTGCGTAATAAGGAGGCACTTCCTTGCGTGCGAAGATATAGCTGGTGGGTCCAAGCTGTCAGCGGCGGTAATGTTTTTTTCGTGAAATACAGAGGCCCTTTCGGTGGGTCCCTGATGACAGGTGGAGGAATCATTATTTTGCGCGTAATTAGGAGGCATTTTCTTGCGTGCCGCCGTGGACCCAGCTGTTAGCCTCTCCACGTACAATCCACTTCAGATGCATGTCGGCCGTGGACCCAACTGTCAGCCTCTCCACGTACAGTCCACTTCGGATGGAAGCCGTTCCTTGACCACGTTGAGCATGCCGCGCCGAGAGCACCAGGGTGGTTTATGGCGGCAAGGCCTAGGAAGGGGATGACGCAGAGCTGGGGAAGACACAGCAGTGGAAGCCCGCGCGGAGAGGAGTACAAGGGTTCACTGGTTCGGCTGCGGTGTGAGGCTGCCATCGCCGCAGGGCCTGACCAGCGATGGGAATAGTAGGGGGCGGTGATGCCTCCACGACAGCACAGCCGGCGACGGGAGGCAGGAGCATGCGGCACGACCGGTGCTGCTTTGGGCGGCTGGAGCAACAAGACTAGAGGTTGAAGAAGCACCATGGCCGTTGGATGGACATCGTACGGTCACTGGAGCTAGAATCGTGCATATTGACTAAGTTGACAAAGCCCTCCGTCCCCGTCAACTTAGTAGGCCCACAAGTCAGCCTGCCACTATACTGGGTCCCAGCTAGCAGGGGGAGTATTCATTTTTTTGTGCATAATAAGGACGCACTTCCTTGCGTGCGAAGATATAGCTGGTGGGTCCGAGCTGTCAACGGCGGTAACGTTTTTTCGCGAAATACAGAGGCCCTTTCGGTGGGTCCCAGATGTCAGGAGGAGGAATCATTAATACAGAGGCCCTTTCCGTGGACCCATCTGTCAGCCTCTCCACGTACAGTCCACTTCAGATGCATGTCGGTCGTTGACCACGTTGACCAGGCCGCGCCGAGAGCACCAGGGCGGTGGACGACGGCGAGGCCTAGGAAGGGAACGACACGGAGGCAGGGAAGACTCGGCAGTTGTTTCCCACGCGTAGGGGAGTACGACTGTATGAGGGTTTACTGGTTCGTCTGCCGTTGCCGGAGAATAACAGCAGGTGTGGGTGAGTAGAGGGATGGCTAGGCCAGCGATGTGAGTACAGTGGGGCGGTGAGGCCTGCGCGGCAGCACAGCCGGCCGCGGGGAGGAGGGAGCAGGTAGTCCCGCCGGCGCTTATTTGAGTGGCTGGAGCAGGAAGAGCAGAGATTCAAGAAGCACGACGGCCATTGGATGGACATCCAACAGTCACGGCTTGTGCGTCAACCTTTTTTTTTTGAAAGCCTCAAATCTGTGGAAAACAGCATACAACCCATCTGCCATTATTTCTAATAATTTACAGCCCATTTGCTAATTCTTAAGGTTTTTTGGAGCCCATATTCTTTTTGTTAGCATTACAGCCCATATTGTGGCCACGGTTAAAAAATTATACGAAATTTTGCATATTTCGGTGCGGTCCGAACTGTTTTTAATCCCGAAATTTTGAGTCACATTCAAACTAATTTTAAAAATAAATGTATATCAATATAAAATCCAACAAATTGTCCATGCATAAAAATTAATGCAATTTAAAATCTCGAAATGAAAAAAAGAAATTTGAAACTAATTGCCGGTTTGATGTGTTTTAAAAATGTACAGCCCATTTCTCATTACTGATAGGCCATTTTCTCGTCCAGCCGAATGAAGCTCTCCTCGTCTTGAAAGATTTGCAGCCCAACAGGCCTGACAAAGCGACTTACTTGGAAAATCACAAAAAAAACTGGGCTAGCCATTTTCAGAAAGAAAAAACTACTGGGCTGGTCTGTGGTAAACATAAAAGAGAAGGTTGTCTAGACAGGCCAGAGTGCCCCACACAGCCCAGTTGACACCCTCCTTCCGTCTCAAAAACAAATTAGATAAATCACACTCCAATTATGGCGATTCATAAAAATGTCACTGCAATTTCCGAACTTTGAAAAATTCCACTGCAATTTTTGCAAACTTTGGAAAACGCCACTGCAATTTGCAAACTTTGAAAAACGCCACTCCAGACTTCGAAAAATGCCACTAGAAATGGCATGAAATGGCATTTTTCAAAGTTTGGAAATTGCAGTGGCATTTCTCGGAAACACCAGATTTGGAGTGGCATTTATCAAATTAACCCAAAACAAAAATAACTGGGCGAGCTGCTGGGTCCCTGGTGTCAGCCGCTCGTTGTGCAATTCTCTCGTTTATTGACTACGTTGACAATGGAATGGGACCCAGATGTCAGAAATCCATTAGGAGGAGCCATTTTTTATTGGCTTGAAATAAGGAGGCACTTTCTTGCGTACTGCCATGACCTTGGCGGGTCCCTGCTGTCATCCTCTCCACGTACAATCATCTCCTGATTGTGCACGCGTCAACTTGGTAGGCCCACAAGTCAGCCTCTAAACCCGTGGAGGACAAATACAACCCATTTAAAAAAATAACAGCCCATTCCATACGTTCAAACGGAAAGTTCAACATTCAGAGCAAAGTAACAGGTCTGATCCACATATAGAGTACTGAACTTCCACGTTGACAACCATCATAGCCAAGTTAACTATCTACTCCCACTAATACTCTAGTAGCGTACAAGTACTAACTAGACGATGCCGGCCGCCATCTGCGGTACACGCTAAACGCCAGCACCGGCGTCCTCCGCCTGGCCTCGGACTTGCCAGAGGTACGATAGGGCGCGTTGCTCGCGCGCGTTGGCCCTTTCCATGCCGGCGTGGTCCACCGAAGCTTCGGCTTCTAAGCGGGAAACCCACTTGACGAGCTGGTAGTAAAAATCAGCGTCGCGAATGCGTGCGTGCCCGACAGCCTCCAGGGCTATTTGCCGGGCGCTGGCCTCCACGTAGTCGGCCCAGTTGCTAGCGCTCTGCTCGCGACTCAGAGCGTCGGTGCGCTGCTGCTCCATGTCCCGCTGGCGGCGCAAATCGGCGATAAGCCACTCCTTCGCCAAGCGGTCGCGCTCCAACAACTCCTGATCCTCCGCCAGGCGGTCGCGCTCCAACAACTCCTCGATCTCCGCATTGCCATCCAAAGACCGATAGAATGCCTCCTCCCTCCGCCTGCCTTCCGGTGAAAAACCGAACACTAGTTCCGGCGGTGACCACCTCCGGTGTCGCCTATCGCGGACGGGCGGGGGCATGGCGGACATGGCGAGAGCGAGGATAAGTGGCGAGCGACGTCGGGCCGGTGGGGGCTTATGAGTATAGGGCAAGTTGGGTGATGGTGGCACCGGAGAAGCCCGGAAAACAGTAATTATAGGCGGAAGGTAGGCGAACTAGCGTGTCGCGACAAACACGGAGGTCATCGGAATTCAATGCACAAGTAGGCATGGCTTAGCGCGCCATCTGGCCATGGAAAACTTGAAAAACTGAAATTATGACTGTTCCGTCCCCTTCCTTCAGTGGTGCGTCCCGTCCGTGCTGGGTCGCACGCCGGCATGACGGTCAAACGAGTGCACTCGAATCATCCAGATGAGGTACTTCCTCCTTGTCAAAAATGATTCCACCACTCATCATCTACCTTGGTTGGTTAGATTTTTGAATTAAGCCCTGCAAACTGGAAAGGAGGTAGTACATGCGTGATCCTCTATTTATTCGTGTAGGATCGAGTAGGTTGTTTTTTGAATTGAGCCCTCCAAACCGGAAAGGAGGTAGTACGTGTGTGATCCGCTATTTATCCGTGTAGGATCGAGTAGGTCGGATAGTGTACGTGTAGGATCGAGTAGGTAGGATGGTGTACGTGTACGATCACATTAGCTGATGAACGTTTGCTGGGAGAGAAGGCATTTGCGAACGTTTTTGCTGGCAGTTTCTTCAGATTCACATGGCATTTTCTTCAGAGCAGCTTGTCAGTTTCTTCAGAGGTAGGCATTTTTATTCAAAAAACTACCACTTCGGATCTTGCGTCGGAACTAAACTGCCAGGAGCGCATTAGTAGGCTAGCTAGTGATCAATCAGTAACTTGTAAACACTGAGCGAATAGAAATAAGGAATTGTTAGTAACTTGTAAATACTGAGAACACGGAAATAAGGATCATGCTGTGCACAACAGTAAGAGCCGATCCGTTCAAACTGTTCACACGAGACTCACAGGCCTGGCATTGTAATATGTTCACATTAGTAGCCCAAATTCAAAACCAACTAGTACGATTCGCATACATAAGATCAACATGTTACTGCATCTCAATGACTCATAGATCATATATAAATATGTAGCTCCAAAAGCAAAGATCTAGAAAAAACATCTTTTCTTCCTACAAACATGGATGCTTCTCTTGGCCAACATTCAGTACAGACTGAAAGAAAAATTTGTTTGTGAAGTCTACAATTCCTCTTGCAAATGTAAGTGGTTTCACCAATAGCTGGAACCATGAGAATGAACAACACATGATGGAGGAACATCCGCTGCAATATGATTTGGTCTTCTCTCGATCACACGGCGAGACTATTTTCGGAATACAAACTTTAACTTAGGCAAAATGATGCCCATTGTATAATAACACCAAAGCAATGAAGCACCTAGTGTTGGCCAATAAATAGTACAGTACTACTTTTCTGCAGTCCATGAAGTGACTATCCAATCTTTCTGTGTCTATTTTCAAATGGCACTGCATGCAGTAACTATACTATTCTCTTGTGCAGTTCAACCAAAATTGCGGTCACTTTGTGTGTTTGCCAAATAGCAACGGGCAGACATCTTTGTCTGCACAAATATCAAGCAGCTAGTAAACATATACCCCACCTTGTATTTTCGGTTTAAACATGTATCTTCCGCTTAGCATCTGTCATGTTTTGCACTGGACAATTTGATACAATCATGTTTTGCCCTGGACAATTTCATACTGAGTTGATTTGCTGGTTCAGAGCAGAAATATAGCGCCTCTTCTTCATCAGACCAAGGATATCCATGTTCACAGTGATGGAAGAGGTGAAATCGATACAACCGAAATTGAGCATCCAATCATTGAATCCTATCCTGCACCTCCAATGTAGGTCCACCCTGCCAATAAATTCACATGCAAACCACTAGTATTACTATCTAATGACAGTACAAAAAGAGTAGCAAGATAGTAGCAAACCATGTACCTTCGTAATGAACGGCTCATAGTGCCACCAATTGGATATAAAGGTTTGGAAGAAAACATGCTCCTAATGTTGAACCAGTTGGACTTTTTGTGCAGTTCCACTAAAATCGAGCATCCCTGTTTGCATAGATATTGAAAGTGTGATTACTATAAAAGTGGCACTAGTTGAAGCATAGTCTCACAAGTATAAGCATTCCAATTTCTTAATGGGAAAAGGTAGCAAGACTGTTTCTAACCACCTGTTTGAAGGAATAAATAAGGCAATAACGGCTGATGTCAGAAAGGCATATATAGTTCTTTCTGAAAGAATGATCGATTCCTGACCTTTCCTCTTCTTTTAAGCATATTTTGTGCAGTTCAACTAAAATAAAATGCCATCACCGCCTTGACAATTTAGTGACATTGTACAAAAGGAAATGACTTAACATTACATCATGATGTCAGGTATGTAGTCGACAGGCATTAGAGACAAACATACAGACCTCCTCCAATAACATAATGAACATTAATTTTAACAAAGGTGTGACTAGCTTTACCGGGATAATTTGAGTGAACTCTACACCCTCTGTTCCTTAATATAAGACATTTTCGCAGTTCAATTTAAAGTACCCAAACGTTCAGTATTTAGAAAAACAAGTAGTAGTTTTCTTGTGCACATATCTGGGAAAGCTTGCCACACTTTATATATGTCCATACGCTAATGCAACACCATTCGAATAGTAAAAATATACACTAATCCAGTGGTTAGTGCAACAGTAGAGTAGTTATTTTATTACAGGGTACAGTACAATGGTTTTACTGAACAGATTTCCATAAGTTCTAGCACTGGAAGATTTCTATAAGAATTAACAATACAAAATGTAAAGGTAACAAGTTTCAGCATTGGTATACTAGTTGTGCAAGAGCATTAAACCAAATACAAAAGTCTGAAGGTAACTAGCATTATTAACTAATGACAGTATTAAAAAATTGCAAACCATGTACCTTCAAGGTAAATATCATTTCGAACTCGAGTGGACATGAAAACTTGCTATCCCAATCTTGATAATCGATCAAACATAAAAACTTGATCGAACGAATCAATACAATAGCCAAAGGAGGAGGTGCCCACTCTTGACCTTTCCTCTTGTCTTCATAATTTTTTGTGCAGTTTAACCAAAATAAAATGACATTAGCGCCTTGGCATTTTGGTGACACTGTACAAAAAAATTGACTTATCTCATGAAAGTGAGGTATGTAATCTATAAGCATTAATAGTGCAAAAATCTGAAGGTAGTAACAAGTTTCATCGTTGGTATACTGGCTGTGCAACAACATTAGAATGCCTTAGCTAAAAAATCTTTAATACGTCCACAATCAACAGCTAACCCTGAAATAATCCAGGGACATTAAATGGCATTGCTTAAATTTATCAGTGGCATTAGACTGAATGAGGCATTAGTTAAATGTGGCATCACTTTAGCAGTAGCATTGGTTGACTTTACCGCTGGCGTTACACTAACAGCAAAAAAGTGGCAATAAGAGCATGGGAGACCCATTCAGATAGTGGGCGCACTAGTACGATGTACCTCCACGGACGCATAGAGTGGTGAGGGAGGTATGGTTGCCTAGAGCAACAAATATCCATGCAGCATATGTGGATTACGTCCCATTTTTGTTCTCTTTAACCACCTTTTTCCTATGTCAGGACAACAAACCGATCGACCTGGTCATTCTCTATTGCGTTGTCATGCCTTTCTACCCTTCTTCAACCAAGAGACACGAGACTCGTTCCTTAGCTACTGATTTCCCCTTTTTAACCTAGATGCGGGTTCGATGCCTACTCTCTTGGACAGTACAGTCTCCTCCATTTGCCTTCACCCTTCCTTCTGCCATTGTTCGATCGTCTTCTCCATGGAGGGAACAAGCCAGAAACGACCCCGTTATTCTTGCCCCGATCTGAAAGATGACGTGGTGGGGGAACTCATTGATCGGTGCGACGTCATCACCTCGGCTAGCATGGCAGGTTCGTTCAAGCCCATTCTCGACTCAACTAATAACATCATTACAAGGAACCCAAGGGTCCAGGAGCAGTTTGATCTCCCCTATCTTCTTCGCCATGACCTTGCTCGCTGGCGAGCGGACGACGGAGACCTCGCCTTGTGCAAGTTGATGCCGCTTGATAATGATACGTGTGATGTCAAGATGCCATCGCTTAAGGGTAAGTCCTGGGCTGGCACAAATGGAGATTGGGTTGTTTATATTGGGTACAATTGCGAGTGGGAACTTGTGAATGTGTACACTCGTCAGCGGATTCCACTTCCAAAAATCTCCGAGTGCCCTGAGGTTGAGTACACAGATGATCTACGTACGTTCAAATACGATCATGGTGACTGTCGTCTACTGAAGATAGCAATTTGTCGAGTTCCCAACCGCTCTTGGAATTACAAGAACTATCAAGTTGTTGCTATCTTCGAGAAGCTTGTTGCCGTCCTTCGTGGTTCGACAGGATGGATATTGCTCAAAAATCAGTTTCTATACACGGATGTGTACTGTGATGCAATTGAATACGAGAATCTTGTGTTTGCTGCCACCACTCATGGCACTGTTTTTGCATGGGATCCTCGTAGTTTCGGTACGTTTGTCTTCCACCGTAATTATAATTGTTCCATCCACATGCATGCGGGGTAGAAAGTTTCCCTTTACTAATTAACCTTCTTCTTGTGTTTCCAAGGTCCTGTGAACATTCCACCACCTATACTTGAAAAATTTTATAAGCAAGGGGGAGATGACGATGGTGATGATCACGAGCATGAGGAGGAGCAGAACTTATATACTCAGTGGCGCCTGGCAACTAATTCCGATGGATCACCTCTTCTTGTCTGTATACAGTGCACTCAGACTGTTACTACTGAGGAAGCAGGTGTTGTCTCCCATGGTCGCCCTCTCCTGACCTATTCCAACACCCGTTGCATGGTATTCAGGATAGATACTAGTGTGCTAGCGCCAACACCTTCTCCCTGGTTCAGTATTGATAGTCTTGGAGCAAACTCGCTCTTCCTTGGACCAAACTATCCAATGATGGTGAAAGGCGATCCAGCTTTTGTTGACACAACGTTACTACCATTTATGAGAAGCAAATGTATCTATACCTCAGACATTTTGGTGGTTCCCTACCCTGGTCCTGATATATGCCGCTTTAGCCTGGATGATCAGTCCTGCGTTGCTCTCGATATTGACAATATCTGGCCCTTCCCAGAGCACCTATGGTTCAAAGCAAGCGTTTCCAACGCCGAGGATTGGTTGAGTTGAAGTTCATTTCATTGCTTGTTATTTGTTGTGTGATGAAAACTTTAGTATTTGCTAGAATGTTTTGTTGGAAATAATCTATAATCCAACATGTAACCTCGTTGTCGTTGTGTGTTGATGACTTGTTGTATTTAATGAATGGTACATTTCAGTTGCAAATGCATGTCATAGACTCAATTTATGAATGGTTTTCGAGTCACTTCTTGGAGTGTGAGTACCGTAGTAGTATAGCCAGCATCCGGTTAGTATATGAAGTTGCCACATCACATAGAGCCAACCTAATATTGGAGTATGCTAGCCCTCCACCGGTGCGCCGCTTCAAATGGCGGAGGAAGTGAGAGGTCGCGTCACCTTGTGTCCAGATCTGAGATGCCACGTGTACCAGATGAATGACTCCAAGTTTGACCACCGTGATGCTAGGTGCGAGCCCAGGAACACTGTTGGAGTGACCCCCCTCATAATTTTCCTACATTGGTCGTTTGATTCATAGGATAGAATGCTATAGGATTTTTTCCCTATGTAATCATGTTTTAATTGGCAATCTAGCATCCACTCCAACTTTTGTTTCACTTCCTTTGTTCCTACGAAGAGAGTACTTGCTCTAAATGATGTGCCGCTGCAAGAGCCGCCTATATTTATTAACCATGCTCTAAAAAGGTGGACCAACTTTGGCTATAGTAATACTGTACTAGGTTAGTAGGTGACCTTGCGCTTGGCTCTTCTCCTCTTCCGGAAGTCGAAAAATAATGATGGTATTATAGTAGTACTTCTGGCAATCTGACACCAAATGAACTGCTGCACGTCCACTGCTTGTAAGCAAAAGTTTCTCCTCGTGCTGCGAGCCACCGTGCACGCGTTGGCGAGGGAGAAGGCGTAGTAAGCAAGCTTCTCGTTGTTCTGCGAGTTGACGGGACACATCTAAGTTATTTATTAGTACTCTCTTCAAAAAGGGCCGACCATGTCCATGGCTACCATCCCGTGCTCTGTCATTGAGTACGTGCACTATTCACGTGCCATCGAGGAGAAAAAAATATTGCGTAGTACTAGGTGCCATCGAAGTGCACGACTCACTTACGCACTGCTTATCTCCATTTTCTTCCATGACACGCCACCTTGATGCTAGATTTCCCGCGTGTCATGGAGGCATATAGTATGATTTTGTAAAATGGAGGCATATGGATGTCCCGTGTGTCGGCAAAAGGATGAACAAAGCTCATGTCTTAAACGAAAAGAGTGGAAGAACATAGATTCCCGACGACCGAGAAGGAGCAACAAACCTCGGGGTGGAGCGTCTGCACTCATAATATTTTATATTATTCAGCGATATAAAATCAACCAAATCTCTCCACGTTCGTATACCATTCTATAGTATGAGAATAACTTTGAACGTAAGCCATTGATTCACTCTATCCAATGTTCATAGTTGGAAAATCCAAACAAAACCAAGCATTGGATCAACTCTTTTTTCGAGATCAACTCTTTTAGCACTTACCGCCTGCCCACCTAGCCCACCTATATATCCGCTCACGTGTGATGACCACAGGAGCTATCCACTAAAATTGTATGTTAAAAAATAAAGGTCGATAACTAATGCGGCACCTCGGGCCAACGCGGCCAGATCGCATTTTGCACGAGAAATTACACAGCATGTTTTGTTGACATGTGGTCCCGTTCCAACATGTCAGTGAGACACGGCGAGTCCTTTTGTACAATTTCCGAAAGGACGTGTAGGCCGGGGTGCCTCTTCGTGTACCGTGGCAAACTAGCAACCGTCCACCGACTCTTCGCCTTTCCCTCTCGATTTGGAACTGCTGTCGCACGCTCTTCCTCCCTCCTCCATTTGCCTTCACCCTTCCTTTCTGCCATTGTTCGATCGTCTTCTCCATGGAGGGAACAAGCCGGAAACGACCCCGTTATTCTTGCCCCGATCTGAAAGATGACGTGGTGGGGGAACTCATTGATCGGTGCGACGTCATCACCTCGGCTAGCATGGCAGGTTCATTCAAGCCCATTCTCGACTCAACTAATAACATCATTACAAGGAACCCAAGGGTCCAGGAGCGGTTTGATCTCCCCTATCTTCTTCGCCATGACCCTGCTCGCTGGCGAGCGGACGATGGAGACCTCGCCTTGTGCAAGTTGATGCCGCTTGATAGTGATACGTGTGATGTCAAGATGCCATCGCTTAAGGGTAAGTCCTGGGCTGGCGCAAATGGAGATTGGGTTGTTTATATTGGGTACAATTGCGAGTGGGAACTTGTGAATGTGTACACTCGTCAGCGGATTCCACTTCCAAAAATCTCTGAGTTCCCTGAGGTTGAGCACATACGTACATTCAAATACGATCATGGTGACTGTCGTCTACTGAAGATAGCAATTTGTCGAGTTCCCAACCGCTCTTGGAATTACAAGAACTATCGAGTTGTTGCTATCTTCGACAAGCTTGTTGCCGTCCTTCGTGGTTCGACTAGATGGATATTGCTCAAAAATCAATTTCTATACACAGATGTGTACTGTGATGCAATTGAATACGAGGATCTTGCGTTTGCTGCCACCACTCATGGCACAGTTTTTGCATGGGATCCTCGTAGTTTTGGTACGTTTGTCGTCCACCGTAATTATAATTATTTCATCCACATGCATGCGGGGTAGCAAGTTTCCCTTTACTAATTAACCTTCTTCTTGTGTTTCCAAGGTCCTGTGAACATTCCACCACCTATACTTGAAAAAATTTATAAGAAAGGGGGAGATGACGATTGTGATGATCACGAGCATGAGTACGAGGAGGGCCCATATACTCAGTGGCGCCTGGCAACTTCCGATGGATCACCCCTTCTTCTCTGTATACAGCCCACTGCTGATGTTACTACTAAGGAAGCAGGTGTTGTCTCCCATGGTTGCACTGTCCGGACCTATTCCAACACCCGTTGCATGGTATTCGGGATGGATACTACTGTGCTAGCGCCAACACCTTCTCCTTGGTACAGTATTGATAGTATTGGATAAAACTCACTCCTCCTTGGACAAAACTATCCAATGATGGTGAAAGACGATCCAGCAGCTGCTGACACAATGTTACTACAATTTATGAGAAGCAACTGTATCTATACGTCGGACATTTCGGTGGTTACCTACCCTGGTCCTGATATAGTAGGCCAATTCCGCCTGGATGATCAGTCCTGCGTTGGCCTCGAGATTTACAATAGCTGGTCCTTCCTAGAGAATCACTTGTGGTTCAAAGCAAGCATTTCCAACGCCGAGGATTGGTTGAGTTGAAGTTCATTTCATTGCTTGTTATTTGTTGTGTGATGAAAACTTTAGTATTTATAATGTATCCTCGTTGTCGTTGTGGGTTGATGACCTGTTGTATGTAATAAAATGATATGCCTGTGATAAACTTACTAAATTTATGAATGGCTATCGAGTCGCTTCTCTGAGTGGGTGCTGCGACGAGGCAAAAAAATATTTTCCGAATACATAATTGTACGTGCATTGCAATAGGTTATCGGATGAGGCCAATCAACAATAGTACACTATTTGTACTAGCTTCACATGCTGCACTATCTCTACGTCTACGTACGTAATACAACAAGTTTTAAACTTGAGACCAGCCACCCATCCTCACAAAGAACACTTTTTAACCTAGCACAGACTCTAGGAAATTTGGCCACAGTGTGAGGTGGGCCATATGTTAATGTGTTCGCTGTACGTAACCAGCACCTTGAATCCTCGATAGGAGTAGTAGGAGTAGTAGGGTGGCATGGGCCAGAACAAGCATTCACGTCCAGGAGTACGGCACACGCCACCAGCACGACTTCCATCTGACACCATATTTCTTGGAGTCCGTGCTACAACAATCTCTTCAACCTAGTCGTTTCTCTAACTTAGCCATCGCGCGGCGGGCGAGGTGGGGGTTTGCCGATAGTCGGTTTCCTCAACTGCGGTCCCACTTGTAAGGCCAACTCCAACGCACGACCCCAAACGGACCTCCGTTTTGCCCGGATTCTGTCTGTTTGGGTAGGACAATGGGGTCGTGTTCGGGCCATTTCTCGGATGCGGTGGTCGTGCGCCGAACGCGCGACCGCATCCCGGCCGTGTACATTTTTCTTTGCAAACACATATCTTTTTTTATCATTGATTTTTTGGTACATGGAAATACATCACCAAAATTTTGACTAGAAAAGCAAGACCAAAGAAAACAAGAACCACAAGAATACATTTTAGAAGATATCCAACTTCCATAACTACTCCTGTAAGTTGGATTAGTGCCTTCTCGATGCATTCATTCTTGATCTACGGAGGCTCGATCTTGCGTGCTTCTTTCTTCTTCGAGTGTAAAGAAGTAGACGTGTCTAGCCTCTATTCTATCAACAAGTGCACTAGTCTCATCTCTAGCCTCTATGCTAGCTAAAAGTGCTAGAATATCTACTAAATTGCGCTCTATCAATATATCGTTGTACTCTTCTTCCCAATACCAAAACTTGCATCCATTCTACACAATAAAATTTTAAGTTAGCACAACTAGTCTAATCCGAGAGCACAACTAAAGATTTGGTCGAGTTCTTCCTCCTTTTGCCGACACGTGGGACATCCAACATCCAGGTCGTGTCATGCATGAAAATAGAGTGGTAGGTGAAGCCACGTGATGTGCATCTTGGGTTAAACTGTAAATAGAATCTTACTACTCTTGAGTAACTCCAAAAGCGGCCACCGAAGATCTTTATTGGATTTGTTTTTCATCACCAGCACGTCGAGGTGAAAGATGTGCAGATTCAGTGGGTCCTCTTGCGTTTTCACTGGCATGTGGGACCACATATGAGCAAACAGACGATGGGCTCCGCGCGTCTGCTGGCTGGCTGAGAAGAGAGATAGAGGAGGGCTGAGCACGGACTCTAGGAAATTTGTTCTACGTACTCGATATAGTGGAGTAACCAGCACCTCGATATAGTGGGGTGGCATGGGCCATAACTAGCATTCATGTCTAGCAGTACAACACACGCCACCCACACGAGTCCCATCCGACACCAATTTTCTTGGAGTCTGTGCTAGCTACAGCCATCTCTTCTCCCTCATGTTTTCTCAGCCATCGTGCGGCGGGCGGGGTGGGGGTTTGCCGATAGTCGGTTTGCTCAACTGCGGTCCCACTTGTAAGTGAAAATGCAACACATCACGCATTCCCCCTTGAGCGGCGTGCCGCACAAACCGTGTGGGGGTGCGACGCGAACATGGCAGGCTTTTCCTTTTGAACTTGTAACTTGTAAAATTTGGTTATGCTCCATGGGGTGACCGATAGATAGAAATAATGATTTTCCCTAGAGTAATGAGAAGTTTGGTTCTGGCATGGTTCATGCATGGAGTACGTAGGAAAATTATGAAGTTGATGCGAAAGGTAAGATAATTACTAGTAGTACCATATACTACTACATGGATTTGACGGAAAGATAAAGATACATACGGATCCATCAACGACATCCTCACGCCCTAGTGCACCGGGTCACCAACCGACGTGTGAGGAGCAGCGGCGTTGGCGGCAAGCTCAACGTGCTTCTGAACAATGTCATCCAAGGTTGCCCTGCGGTCCAAGAAGGCCAGCGTCCTATCGTCCTCCTCTTGCATGTAGTAGTCCTTGTGGACGATTTGCGCGTAGACGTGGGTGATTATGTCGATGGTGTCTTGCTGCGCCAGGCGCTGCGCGGCGAGCGCGACCTCGAGGTGGACAATCTCCGGCGTGACGGCGGGCAGTCGCAGGGCCACCAGTGCGTCGAAGAGGTTGTCACCATAGAGGCCGTTGAGGGTGGCAGGCATCGCAGAGCCTGGGCGCGTGGGCTGGAGGCGTACGTCAAGGTCGTCCGCGAGCTTCTTGACGACGGTGAACTTGTCGAGGAAGCCGACGAGGACCTCGTCGAACAAGGAGACGAAGCTGTCGTCCAAGCGGCCCCTCGCCCTGGCGGCCTCAAGCACTACCTGGAGACGTTCGTCGGTGCCGGGCCGCAGGCCGGTGTCGTGGACCATCTGGCACAGCCGGCTGATGCTCGCGCTCATCGCCTCCATGGGTCTAGCTTCTAGTCAACTGATCTTGCGATTGGAGTGATCACTCTTGCCCTTGGGTGCGTAGGTGCGTAGGATTTCGTAGATTGGACTGGCGGGAGCCTTTATATGAGAAGTGCATACTGCGTTGAATTCACGTGCGTGTTGGCCATCTACTCCTCGCCCCTCTACTGCACCTGCCTTTGGCTGTATGAAAGGTTGGCCAGCCACCCGTTGGACCCACGTGTCATACACCCAAAGGCAGGTGCGGTAAGTCAATGAAGCTGCGTCCCCCTCCGTGCCCGTGCGTGCTTTTAATGACTTGAGACTACCAAACATCACATGCGGTGGTTAGTTCATTGCATGTAATCCTATTAAGTAGCAAAAAGACATTAAGTTACCTCGCCCATAGGAATAAAACAATACACCATGTATTCATTTACAAAGGGAGTAGTACATTTTTTGTGACATGCATTACTAGATATTGCTAGTCAAATACTAAATCCAGATGGACGTAGTAGTACTACTAAATCCAAATGGTGGTGCTAGTACTAGTAGTAGTACTACTACCAATGTAGTAGCACTATACTACCCGTTGGTCAAATTATTACGTGCTGCTCCTCACAGTGAAGTGACAAGACCCTACGCCAGAGATGACACCTGAGTATAGGCGCCGTGTTCGGCATACCATAGTCAGCCTCACCATCTGCAGTCACTATCATCATGGCTGTAGACCTAGCCTGCTTACAACTAGCCGTGTTCGACATAATTTCCCGTGCGTAGATGCCCGTGCATTGCACGGAACACCAAGATTGGGGGGTGGGCGGCGCCGGCAGCGGCCATCGCGCCAGATTTTTCCATGGCCTTCTAGATGTGGTGGGGAGGAGATAAGGCTGATTGTGAGAGACAAGGAGTTGTTTGTAAATAGGGAACAAGTGTGGGCATCTTTTTGCAAAACTGGAGAAGTTTGGTTTGTATGCGTCAGATCTAGATCCGACGGCTATTGGTGAAAGATGGAAGGCACAACATCATCACCAACTCAGGACCTGTTTGATTCGCAGGATTTTGAAAACGCGGGAATAGGACACGACAATATTACAAGTTTCAAACTGATATTACAAATGTTAGGAGTAATGCTGCACCTACGAAGAGGGAATTACTAGGAAGTTTACGTAAGAACTTTCGTTACTTTAGGTGGATGCAGAATTATCGTACAAACTAAAATCCACCGCCCTGACAAGTCACTAATGGGCAAATAAGTTTTCGAGTCTCTGTCCACTTGATGTTTCAAAAACAAATTCAGCTTCTGCGGAGACTTTGTCATTTAGGCTTAGACGCTTGCGGTGATCAGCATGCCATTCATTGTTGCGCCAAAGAACGCCAAACCTCATTACCTTGAGCACACTTGCCTCCAGAACAAAGAACTTGGCCAATTTAATCTCAGATGTGCTGCCTCGGTAGTCGATCAAATCAATTTCTGTAAGATGGAGATCAAGGCATTCGATGAGATTGATATAGTGCAGCACATTTTTCACTTTCGGGTCTTTTTTTATCTGCAAAAGAAGAGAACATATTAGAGCAGTTGGCTGTATAAGATTGCCGTGTCATCAAGAGGTACCAATATCATTCACTCATACGATAGGGTTGGCTGGCTAGTGATATTTTTTCACTCTCTCTCTCTTTCTCTTTCCTCTCATTTACCTAGGAGTACGTGAAGAGCTTGGGAATTTGTTGCCTTCCACTATGTGGCTGATGCCATATTTCGCAAAAGTATGCCACATAATACGCATCGATGCCAAATCAAAAGATTTTGGCACCGCTCTCGTGATGTGAGAGAGTTGGCACCGCTGTGCACACAGACCCACATGTATAAACAAATCAATCAAACCAACAACACCAGCCTCTCACTCTCCCAAACAAGTTTTTTTATTGCCTCAGTCCTCTCTCTCTCCCACGCAAGTGTTTTTTCATTGTGTGAGTTAATTTGGCACCGGAGCAATGTAGGTGATCTAGATTGGGGCACCAGGTGAGCAATGGAGGGGCATCGATGCCAAATGCATCATAAGTGAATTTGGCACGTGTTTTGGCCTACATAGTAGAGGGCCGTTATAGCCCACTTTTGTACTACCTCTTATTTAGTATAAAATTTTGACCATATATTTATGTAAGAAAATGCCAATCCATGTCACTAAAAATTACACCATTTGAAATTATGTTCAAATATGAATCCAACGATATAGTTCTTAGTGACATGCATTAACATTTTGTCAGTTAAATCTATGGTCAAATTTTCATACTACAAAATAGGAAGAGTAAACCAGGACGGAGGTAGTACTTGCTCTTAGGGTAACCATAGAGTTACTGGAGTAGTCTAAGTTACTTTCCACTATGACTAGCCTAGGCTACTATAGTAGTACAACAAAAAAATGATGCAGGTGATCACATGAGAAAAAAATACTAAAAACATTTCTTTCGGTGCAGTGCATAGATGCAGTTTTGAACACTACACTTGTCATCGTAATTTGGGAAATTACGAAAAATTTGAGCTATGTTGTGATTACTGTTTACTAATAGGAAAGAAGTTTCACCTCGATGAGTAGCTTCTCCGTGCACGGAAAGCATGTAAGGAATCCAACAACTTGATCCAGATTGGGGCCGATAGATTTTATTGCCAAGATCTTTACTGTGCGCATAGACTGGGTCAAGCTTGTGGGAATCATTTTCTGGAAGACGGTCGTAAATACATCAAGAAGAAATTTAAAAATGTGAATTTCAAGAAGACGGAGAAGAAGATGAGTGATGTACCTGAACGATTACGGATCCAATAAAGAGTTCGGAGAATTTGGCAGACGAGTGCACCAACGCTGTCAATTTCGGCAAGTCAATGACCTTGATTTTTGTTGGACCTTCTAGATCCGATACAAGCAATATCTCAAGGAAAGGCTCATTCTCAATGACCATAACGTGGAACAGCTGGAGTGATCTCTTCCCAATTGATGTCTTGTTGCGGGGCCAGCAAGACACATAAATCCATCGGAGATTCGTCGAGGCGATGTGGAGGCTAATGAACCCATGGATCTGCTCAAGACGAAGGTACTTGAGCGCAGTACAGCTGTGGAGCAGGTGCTCCATAGCCTTCTTCGAGATGACAACGTCGAAGAGGTCGAGCTGCTTGAGTTGAGGGAGAAGAAGGGCGGGCGCGGCATTAATCTGGGGAAGATAGCAGGAGCTGAAGCTGGCGTGGCGCAGCGTTGGCGCGAGGCGGAGCGCGGACGGCGGCAGAGAGCGACATCGTCCAGCTTCAAAGCAGAGCTCCTCAAGCTGATCTAGGGCGGGGATAAGAAGCACTCGTCGAACTTGGGTTGGACCTTGCAGTTGGTACTGAACATGCAGATGTCAAGGCGTCTGGCTGGCCTAGGGTGCGATGAAAGGATCTTGGAGACTGCGGCCATGCGTTTGCAATCCCCATCGCAGAGGCAGCTGTCGACGGTGAGGGGGACGCAGCGCCAGAGGGGGCGCCACCGCTGGGAGAGCAGGGCGGTCCGCATGGTAGATTTTGTGGGGAGGAGGCCGATGATGACGAGCAGCATGTCGTCGGGGAGGCTACTGATGAAGTCCAGGCTCGTCGGATGCGGTTTTGGCTTGAGCCACCTCAGCTTGTTGGCTGCCTCGCCGTCCATCTCAACCGGCGGCGACGCTGGTGTACACGTGTGCTGGTGTGTGTTGTGTGTTGGGTGTGCGCGAGTGCGTCCTTCTGTGCATGCCACCGCGCAGTGGTGAATTGTGCGCGAGTGCGTCCTCCACGCGGAAGAAGTGTGTCCTCAATGCGCCCTCAATTTACTAGCGTGCGGGGTGCTACCCCGAGTGGTTTCAACTTTGTTTACTTCACCGCGTGTCAGATGGGCCTCTAGTTTACTTATTTTCACCCACTGCCACATGGGCCAGCACACGAAGATACAGAACACGAGTTGACAAGGCAGCATGTGGACTGGTTGACCGGTCAACTAAACAATATACGGAGCTATACGCTGACACAGTGAGCGTATAATCCGTCGGTATAGAGTGTTCGTGTGAGAGGGGAGGCCCGTGAGAGATAGCAGAGAGAGAGAGAGAGAGAGAGAGCTACTCCCTCCGTTCGATAATGTAGTTCCAACATTTTTTTTAAGTCAAACTTTTGAAACTTTGACCAAGTTTATAAAGAAATTACTTATATCTACAATACCAAAGATAAATGATAGTATGAAGTAAGTACATGTTGTGATGAATCTAATGATCTTTCCAGATGTAAATGTTTTTCTCCACATATACCTGGTCAAACTTTTCTGAGGTTTGACTTTTCAAAACATCCATATGCTTATGGACGTGAGAGAGTCCCTAACTAGAGAGAGAGAGAGAGAAATAGAAAGAGCGAGTGAAAAAAGTGTGTGTGCGTGTGTGAAAGATACATGGACAACACTCGATAAAAGTCGAGAAAAAAACGTGTGTGTCTTATGCAAACATATCACAGATGCATCTTCGACAACGGAAGCAAGGTGAGGAGATAGTGTGTGGTTGTTTGCAACCGAGAGAGCAAGACCCCTAGCACGTGGCCAAGAGGGGTCTGACAAACAAGGGAGAGAGGTCGAGAGAGACGTGCGGAGAAAATGCAGACATGGGGAGGAGAGAGTGTATGTTTGTCATAGAGAGATCCCCTGGAGATCGTGATGGGACTACATGGGTGGGAGATCGAGTGACAAGGTGTGTGCGCGATAGAAGATACCTCGAGAGATATCAAGATAGACGTATGGATGGAAGGAGACAATATGTGTGTTCCTGATGGCTAGTGAGAGATAATCATACTTAGGGGGGGAGTGCTTGCGCCTATGATGGAGTGAGCGATTATGGTACTTGTTAGGGGGGTGCGTGTCACGTAGAGAGAGAACAAGGGCGGAGAGTGTTGGATGGGTCTATATGTATAGCGCGAGCGAGACATGTGTATGTGTGAACCAGGGAGATATAAAGTTTGAGAGAGATTGAGGAGCCCCGATAAGGCTGAGTGGTGCGTCAGATAGCTGAGAGGGGGAAAGAGATATTCCATCCGCTCGATAATGCAGTGCATGTAACTTTTTTAGAAGTCAAACTTTGGAAACTTTGATCAGGTTTACACAAATGTTATTTATATCTTCAATACCAAAGATACATCATACGAAACTACATCTCATGGTGAATCTAATGGTATATGTTTGCCGTTCTAGATGTAATTGCTTTTCTCCACGTACATGGTCAAACTTTGTGATGTTTGACTTCTCAATAAATCAATATGCTATGGACCGAGGAGAGTGCCTAAGTCGAGAGGGATCAAGTGCGTGTGAAGGAGAATGAGTAAGTGTGCAAAAAGAGTATGTGTGTGAAAGAGAGAGTGACAACAAACGATAAATTAGAGAGAGAGTGCGTTTTTTCGTTTCTTAGGCGAACATATCACGCATGCATCTCCGAGATAGAAAAGTGAGGCGAGGAGATACACAAAGATAGCTAGTGTGTGATTGTTTGGAACGGAGAGAGACACCCCTATAACACATGTCCAATAGAGGTCTGGCCAACAAGGAACAAAGGTCGAGAGGGACACATGGAGAACATGGACGCATGGGGAGGGCGAGAGGGTGTGTTTGTGACAGAGAGACCCCCTCGAGATCGTGAGGGGACTATATGGGTGGGAGATCGAGGGAGGTGCGTGCGCGATAGAAAGATGCCCCGAGAGAATCAAGATAGACCATGCACATGTTTGTGATGGAGACTAAGATTAGCTAGTCATATACATATAGGGGGACTGCGTGTGCCTACAATTGAGTGAGAGACCATCATACTTGGCTAGCTAGGCATGAGATTGTGTGTGTGTGCGTGTGAGATGGAGAGAGAACGAGGGAGAGAGATAGAGTTTTATATGGGCCTATCGAGTGCGAGTGAGATATGCATGTGTATGTGTGACCCAGGTAGATGGAGAGTTTGAGAGAGGGCGGAAGAGCTCCGATACGACAGAGTGGTGCGTGAGAGAGTTACTGGCAACGAGCCAAGGAATTTGTGTGCGTACGATGAGTGCACCCAAGATGTCTAGCTTGGACTAGAGAATCATACATAGTGTGCGAGAGAGACCTATAGATGGAGTATATATGCATGCGAACTAGAAAGACCCCCCCACCCACGCACACACACAAAAGAGAGAGAGATGGAGAGAAAGAGAGAGGACCAACAAGGTTTGTGTGTTGGATCCGTGCGATAGAATTGAAGATTGTCTGCGAGAGAGAGAGAGAGAGCAGGAGTCTGGGAGAGGGGGAGGTCGCGTTTTATGCATTAAAGACTGATATAAACCATGTTTCGATATAAACTTGTATTCAAATATTTAAATTGGAGAACATATTGTCTGCAATCCACACATGAACGAATATATGCGTATATCAAACAAGTTCATTAATTTGACTTTCAACATGTTCATGGAGTACTATAATACTGTACAACATGCTATTCGATTGAGGTGTTCAATTTTGGATTTAGTTCACTATTTTGACCTGGTGAACGAGCTATTTCATTGACTCGAGATATTTCATTTTGGGTTTGATTCCCGTTTTTGAGTGGGTCAACTATTTGTCATATAGTAAATCGCTAGCAACGAGCATGTAAAAACACATTACTCCCGAGCATCATCTCTCCATCTAAAAAAGAAGTGGCAAGCTAATATTTCTAAATTTGATTCGAATCGACTTTTTTTAGCTTGATTCGAATCGACTTGGTAAGGTAGACGTGGATGCTCGTTCTCCCAAATTTTGAACGAACCATTAAATATCCTCTGCTCGGTGGAATTCGCCTGAGCAAATAAATGGGAGATGTGAAATTACCATCCCATGTGGGAGACGCATTAATTGGCCCGTTGTGCATCGAGGGTAGGTTCGTAACTTCATCCAAGCGCGCCTTCTCCTCGGCCAAAATGACATGTGCCGAATAATTCATAAACCATGGTCGGCAAAACACGCTCTCCTTGCCCGAAATAGCTCGCGCCCACTATTTCAAAACACGCTCTCCTCGCCCGAAATCGCTCGCGCCCACTATATTTCAAAACACGCCCTCCTCGCCCGAAATCGCTCCCGCCCACTATTTGGGGAGAAGCAAAGTTACTCTACTATCCCCGACCCTCAGTACACAGACCCAAGCTGAGAAGCCTAAAGGCAGGGGTAGAACTGTAACTCCCCCTCACATTTCAGACAAATGTGTCTGTAT
>NC_057814.1:455087916-455093784 GCF_018294505.1 Triticum aestivum
GCCCCGCCGCCGCGCGCTCCCTCCGGCGCCGCCCCGCCGGCGACCGGCGCCTGCCCTCCTCCGGCTCGCCGCCTCCTCCCTCCGCCAAAGGCCCCGCCGGCCTCTCTCCTCCTCCCGCCGGTGAGCCTCCCGCCGGAGTCCCGAGCCCGTCGAGGAGCTCCCCGATCTGGATCTCGCTCGGCGCGTTGACTTCTCCCGAAACCCTAGTTTTTTTCCGCTAAGTCCTCATTTATTCTCAGCAAGTGCCTATGTTCCCGATGCCGTAACTTCTTGCATGTAGCTCCGATTCGCGCGTATAATATGTCAAATTGTTCGCCTCATGATGCTCTTCATTTTGTTCAATTGCATCATGTTCATTAGAGGTCATCCTGATGCCCAAATCTTCGTTGGAAGAAGGCTAGTTGCTGTTAATCTCTGGTTCTTATCAGAACTTGGAGATTTGTCATTTTTGTATCATTTAATCTGTGCATCTTTTGAGCATGAGCTCTACATGTGTTTTGAAGTATGCCATGCCATCTTTCCAGTGATATAGTCCATGTATTTTTGTGGTCTTTGTGGTGACTAGCACAAGCATGCAAAGTAGGCCCCGTAATATTTCTGATTTCAGGGACTTAGTGATTTCTCTAAGTCCTTGTCTGCTGTAATTTTGTTGCCATGTTAACTTGATGCTAGAGAGAGATCCATGCATATTTTGGAGATGTTCAGTAAGGATGTTTTGTAGCTATAGTTGTAATTGATCCATTTCTGCAATTATTTGCAATTTTAGAGTACCATAGCATGACTCAATCTTGCTCTACTTTTGCTATAAAATATTTCCGGCAGATTCTTAACATGACATGCATTTTTGCCAAGCTTATTATAGTTGATCCATACATGATATGCAATTGTTCTTGCCATGGATAGCTTCATAAACATGCCATCTTGCTGTAGGTATGCTTGGTTTTTCATGCATTGCTCTGTAGTGAGTGCATCAAGCTCATAGGCCTACATATTAATATTTATGCCATGCTCTGTTTTTCTGCTAAGTCTGAAACCTGATAACGAAACTTGCTATGTTTACATGCTTGCCATCATTTCTTCTCGTCCTTTTTGGCTTATGGTCAGTAAGGGACTTTTGTCATGTGCATTTAGTAGAACACTACCATGCCTTGTTTTGCTATGTTAAGTTCCTGTAGCATGTTGATTTTGTGCTCTGAACATTGCTACCTGATGCTGATTTCTGCCATGTCCAGTTTTTCACCAAGTCTGTGAACCTGTAATCTTTTGCACTTTTGCCATGCTTGTTTGAGCTTGATATGTTATGAACTAGCAGTAGCTCAGTGTTCATCTTTTGTTAAGCATCTCCTGTAGATTACTGCAAGGTGCTTTGTTGCTATGTTGGGGTGCTGTAGCATTGTTGCTTGTTGCATTTTAAGTGCTATCTTGCTGTTTATCGCAGATTATTGTCATTCTTGTTTTGCTTGCCATTTGCAAACCGTGCATCCGATTCCGGTGATCTTTATATCGATTTCGACCGAAATCATCTCATCTTTCCAGTGGCATGCTTGGTTTGTCAAGTTACTGCCATGTTCATCATTTTCCTTCCGGAGCACGCATATGCATCGCATATCATAACTTGCATATCATACATGTCTTGCATCATGTTGCTTGCGCATTTCTCGTTGTTGATTGTGGTTCCGTTTATTTGTGTTCTTGTCTTGGGTAGAGCCGGGAGACGAGTTCGTGAACGAGGAACCTGTCGAGTACACTTACGAGGATCAAGCTTTCGACAACTCTGAGAATCTTGCAGGCAAGATGACCACCCCTCGAAATCACTTCTATCTTTGCTATGCTAGTTGTTCGCTCTATTGCCATGCTCCGCTACCTATCACTTTCTATATCATGTCTCCTATTTTAGCCATGTCAGCCCCTAACCATCCTTTCCTAGCAAACCGTTGTTTGGCTATGTTACCGCTTTTGCTCAGCCCCTCTTATAGCGTTGCTAGTTGCAGGTGAAGTTGAAGTTTGTTCCATGTCGGAACATGGATATGTTGGGATATCACAATATCTCTTATTTAATTAATGCATCTATATATTTTTGGTAAAGGGTGGAAGGCTCGGCCTTATGCCTGGTGTTTTGTTCCACTCTTGCCGCCCTAGTTACTGTTATACCGGGATTATGTTCCTTGAGTTTGCGTTCCTTACACGGTCGGGTGATTTATGGGACCCCCTTGACAGTTCGCCTTGAATAAAACTCCTCCAGCATGGCCCAACTTTGGTTTTACTATTTGCCGCCTAAGCCTTTTCCCCCGGGTTTTCGCGAGCCCGAGGGTCATCTTATTTTAACCCCCCCCCCGGGCCAGTGCTCCTTCGAGTATTGGTCCGAACCGAGCAGCCTGCGGGGCCACCTCGGGGAAACTCGAGGTCTGGTTTTACTCGTAGCTTGACTTATCCGGTGTGCCCTGAGAACGAGATATGTGCAGCTCCGATCGGGATTTGTCGGCACATACGGGCGGCTTTGCTGGTCTTGTTTTACCATTGTCGAGATGTCTTGTAAACCGGGATTCCGAGACTGATCGGGTCTTTCCGGGAGAAGGTTAATCCTTCGTTGACCGTGAGAGCTTATGATGGGCTAAGTTGGGACACCCCTGCAGGGTAATATCTTTCGAAAGCCGTGCCCCGGTTATGAGGCAGATGGGAATTTGTTAATGTCCGGTTTTAGATAACTTGTCACTTGACCCAATTAAAATACACCAAGTGCGTGTGTAGCCGTGATGGTCTCTTCTCGGCGGAATCCGGGAAGTGAACACGGTCTGTGTTATGTTTGACGTAAGTAAGTGTTCAGGACCTCTTCTTGGTCATTGCTAGATGACGTCCGTTCCTTTGCTTCTCTTCTCGCTCTCATTTGCGCAAGTTAGCCACCATATATGTTTTGCCGCTGTAGCTCCACCTCTTTGCACCTCTTGTCCTACAAGCTTAAATAGTCTTGATCTCGCGGGTGTGAGATTGCTGAGTCCCCGTGACTCACAGATACTTCCAACACCAGTTGCAGGTGCCGACGATGCCAGTGCAGACGATGGCGTCGATCTCAAGTGGGAGTTCGACGAGGAACGTGGTCGTTACTATGTGTCTTTTCCTAATGATCAGTAGTGGAGCCCAGTTGGGACGATCGGGGATCTAGCATTTGGGGTTGTCTTATTTTCATCTGGATTTTGACCGTAGTCGGTCTATATGTTTGTATTTTGGATGATGTATGATGATATTTATGTATTGTGTGAAGTGGCGATTGTAAGCCAACTCTTTATCCCATTCTTGTTCATTACATGGGATTGTGTGAAGATGACCCTTCTTGCGACAAAACCACTATGCGGTTATGCCTCTAAGTCGTGCCTCGACACGTGGGAGATATAGCCGCATCGTGGGCGTTACAAGTTGGTAATCAGAGCCATCCCCGACTTAGGAGCCCCCCTGCTTGATCGAATCGCTGGCGTTGTTGAGTCTAGAACAAAAATGTTTTGAGTCTTAGGATTATATATATCGGAGAGTAGGATTCTTTTTACTCCTCAGTCCCTTCGTCGCTCTGGTGAGGTCTCCTGACGTAGAAGTTTTGACTACTCTCTCCTCAAATTTCACTAAAAAAAAATTTAGGATCACGCGGGTATCTTGGAATCGTTCCGATCGATTCGTGACGAGAACATTGTTCTTGGTGCCTCCTGTCATTTAGGGGTTGTGGCAGTGTCCCGGGGAGTTGAGCTCCGAGGTGTTGTCGTCACAATTTTATCGTTGCAGTTCTGGAATACCTGAGTTTCGCCGACATCGAGATCTCTTTTATGCAGTTGTTGGTGAGATCACCTCGACGCCACCCAGTACTGGGGCGGGAGTTCGGGAGTATTGCCATAACTTGTATAACGGATGTTTTTCGAAGGTTGAGGTAAACGATTTCCGAAGGTTTCTTGGTTATGTGTTGACGGATGGATACAGCTGGATCTAGGGATTGTTAGTTTGGGTGATATATATTTGTGTCCCCTGTATCCCCTACACCAGATTGCATAACCGGAAAGTTTCGGGAGTTTATAAGTGGGAATTCAAGTAGCCTTAGGATTTCTTTCCGACAGACGCATGATATGAGATTGGGGTTCGACGTCTAGTGGTCCGCCTGTATACGGTTGATTTTACAGTGGTCTCGTTGTGTCTTAAAGAGTCCATGGCTTTGCCGACTCGGGGACGCTTCGTATGTCATGTGCACAGCCTTGTACATGATGGTGCTGTACGATTGAGCCCGTGTGGGCCCCACCACGAAAACTTCGGACGAAATTTCTATCATATGTTTGTTCCGGCTTATTCTGCAAGCCAATACTTGGTTTTATTTTGTATTGTGGTATTCGAGTTTCTTCGAATTCATATGTTCATTCCATATCTTTTTAAAGTGGCTTCTCAACTTATGGAAGTGTGATGATTTACTACGGAATTCATTCGTTCATCTTCGTTCGAATGTTTATTGTGAAGACTATATGTTGCATTTCTGTCCATTGATTCTACTTATCTTTTGTCTATCGAGATGCTAACGGATGTCACCCTCTTCAGGATGGCTCCGCCAACGCGTCAGAATCCGGATCGAAATGAAGGGAGTCAAGCGATCCCTCCGCCACCACCTCCACCTCCGGAAGCATGGCAATCAATCATGGCAGCCACCAACGCCAATGCTCAGATGATTCTGCAACTCTTGCAAGAACGTACTCAAGGGCAAGGCAATCAAGGCAATCAAGGTCAAGGCAACAATCAGTTTCACTTTGCCACTCTCAACCAGTTTCTCGCAAATCAGCCCAAGTCTTTCAGCTACTGTGCCGAGGCCACGGATGCCGATGATTGGCTCGTGGACATCAACAAGCATTTTGAATGTAGCAATGTCAGGCCTGAGGACTTTGTCAAGTTCGCTTCTTTCCAGCTCAAGGACCAAGCTGCTGATTGGTTTCAGCAATACAAAGATTCCAGAGGAGGTCGTGTGATCACTTGGACTGACTTCTGTCGGGACTTCAAAGCGCACCACATTCCACAAAGTGTTGTTGAGAGCAAGCGTGAGGAGTTCCGCAATCTCAAGCAAGGAAACATGTCTGTGTATCAATACAACATTCAGTTTCAGAAACTTGCTCGCTTCGCTAAACAAGACGTTCCTGATGAGAAGAGCATGATCTATCACTTCAGAGGTGGCCTTAAAGAGGATCTACAGTTAGCTCTCGTTCTTGTTGAGCCTACTCAGTTTGATCAATTCTACAATATGGCACTGAAGCAAGAGGCGGCCCAGCTCAAGTGTGAGGCTTCTAAGAAGAGAGTCAGAGACGCAGTTCAGTCTTCTTCTTCCTCACTTGTGTCAGCTAAGCAACAGAAGTTCTGGTTGCCTCCTCCTCCGTTTCGTCAGCCTTACCAGCAGAAGAACAAAGGTGGCCATAGTTCTTCCAACTCTTCCAACTCTGGCTATCAGATCAAGTCTCAGAATCAAGCTCCAAAGTCCAATGCTCCTTATCACCGTCCACTCTCAGAGGTGACTTGCAACAAATGTCAGCAGAAAGGTCACTATGCTAACAAGTGCTTCAACCAGAGGCGTCTTCCTCCTCCTCCTCCTGTCAGATCTTCCAGCAATGCAGTGGTCAAGCATAATCCAAAGTCTGCTAAGGTGAACATGATGAATGCAGCTCAAGCGGAGGAATCTACTGATGTGATAATGGGTAATCTCTCTGTTAATGATATTCCTGCAAAAGTTCTTTTTGATACTGGTGCATCGCTTTGTTTCATGTCAAGACCGTTCTTCGCCAAGCATGAATTCACTTGTTCTCATCTGAGTAAACCCATGGATGTCGTTTCTCCGGGTAAACGTTTGAGTTCTAGCATGAT
>NC_057814.1:455095400-455097161 GCF_018294505.1 Triticum aestivum
ATGGACTTCGTGACTGGATTTCCCAAGTCCAAGCGCGGAAATGACGCTATCTTCGTTGTCATCGACAAGCTCTCTAAAGTGGCTCATTTCCTTCCAATCAAAGAATCCATAACAGCAGCTCAGCTGGCAGAGCTCTACACCTCCAGAATTGTCTCCTTGCACGGCATTCCACAATTGATTTCTTCTGATCGTGGAAGTATCTTCACCTCTAAGTTCTGGGACTCCTTCCAGAAGGCCATGGGCACTAACATTCGCTTCAGCACAGCTTTCCATCCTCAAACTAGTGGCCAAGTCGAGCGAGTCAATCAAATTCTTGAAGATATGCTCAGGGCTTGTGTCATTTCCTTTGGCATGAAATGGGAAGATTGTCTTCCTTATGCTGAATTCTCCTACAACAACAGCTTCCAAGCGAGTTCGGGCAAGGCCCCATTCGAGATTCTATATGGCAGAAAGTGCCGTACTCCTCTCAATTGGTCAGAGACTGGTGAACGCCAACTTCTCGGCAATGACTTAATCACTGAAGCTGAAGAAATGTGTAAAGTCATCCCTGATAATCTCAAAGCCGCGCAATCGCGTCAGAAGAGTTACTATGATAGTAAGCATCGTGATTTGGCTTTCGAGATCGGAGACCATGTCTACCTCCGCGTCTCTCCAATGAAAGGCACTCGTCGTTTCGGTATCAAAGGGAAGCTTGCCCCTAGATACGTGGGTCCTTTCAAGATCATTGGCAAAAGAGGCGACCTCGCCTATCAACTTGAACTTCCTTCCAACTTTGCGAACGTGCACGATGTGTTCCACGTGTCACAGCTCCGCAAGTGCTTCAAGACGCCTGAGCACACTATCAACTTCGAAGAGATTGACCTTCAAGAAGATTTGTCTTATCATGAGCACCCCGTTGCTATTCTTGAAGAAACTGAGCGCAAGACTCGCAACAAGTCTATCAAATTCCTGAAAGTGAAGTGGTCGCACCATTCCGACCGGGAAGCCACCTGGGAACGCGAGGACCATCTCCGTTCCGAATATCCGGAGTTCTTTCAGTCCTAGATCTCGGGACGAGATCCTCTCGTAGTGGTGGAGTGTTGTAACACCCCGCATGTAACTTGCCATATTTGTAACTCCGACTCTTGCCATTTCCGGCTATGTGTTTTGTTTTTTCCTCCGTTGTCGGGTTTTTGTCTTTCGTTTTGTATTTTGTCATGTCATGCATTTTCATATCATGTCATCATGTGCATTGCATTCGCATACGTGTTCGTCTCATGCATCCGAGCATTTTCCCCGTTGTCCGTTTTCCAATCCGGCGCTCCTATCTCCTCCGGTGCACCCCTCTTGTTTTCTTTCGTGTGCGTGTGTCAAACTTTCTCGGAATGGACCGAGGCTTGTCAAGTGGTCTTAATATACCACCCGGAGTCTACCGGTCAAGTTTCGTTCCATTCGGAGGTCGTTTGGTACTCCAACGGTTAACCGGGCCTCCGCAATGTCCATTTGAGTATCCAGCAAAAACCCCTCCAAAACCAGCCCAAAGCCCACCAAACTCTCTTCCATGCTCTAGGTCGTTCGATCACGATCGTGTGGGCGAAAACCGCACCTCATTTGGAGTCTCCTAGCCCCCTCTACCTATAAATGAGTGGGCATCCCAAAAACGAAATCTCAGACGAAACCCTAACCCTCTCCCTCCGCGCCGCCGGACGCGTCCGTACCCGCCGGACACGTCCGCCGCCGCGCCCCGTCCAGTCCGGAGCCGCCACGTGTCATCGCCGGCTT
>NC_057814.1:455097171-455147214 GCF_018294505.1 Triticum aestivum
GCCCCGCCGCCGCGCGCTCCCTCCGGCGCCGCCCCGCCGGCGACCGGCGCCTGCCCTCCTCCGGCTCGCCGCCTCCTCCCTCCGCCAAAGGCCCCGCCGGCCTCTCTCCTCCTCCCGCCGGTGAGCCTCCCGCCGGAGTCCCGAGCCCGTCGAGGAGCTCCCCGATCTGGATCTCGCTCGGCGCGTTGACTTCTCCCGAAACCCTAGTTTTTTTCCGCTAAGTCCTCATTTATTCTCAGCAAGTGCCTATGTTCCCGATGCCGTAACTTCTTGCATGTAGCTCCGATTCGCGCGTATAATATGTCAAATTGTTCGTCTCATGATGCTCTTCATTTTGTTCAATTGCATCATGTTCATTAGAGGTCATCCTGATGCCCAAATCTTCGTTGGAAGAAGGCTAGTTGCTGTTAATCTCTGGTTCTTATCAGAACTTGGAGATTTGTCATTTTTGTATCATTTAATCTGTGCATCTTTTGAGCATGAGCTCTACATGTGTTTTGAAGTATGCCATGCCATCTTTCCAGTGATATAGTCCATGTATTTTTGTGGTCTTTGTGGTGACTAGCACAAGCATGCAAAGTAGGCCCCGTAATATTTCTGATTTCAGGGACTTAGTGATTTCTCTAAGTCCTTGTCTGCTGTAATTTTGTTGCCATGTTAACTTGATGCTAGAGAGAGATCCATGCATATTTTGGAGATGTTCAGTAAGGATGTTTTGTAGCTATAGTTGTAATTGATCCATTTCTGCAATTGTTTGCAATTTTAGAGTACCATAGCATGACTCAATCTTGCTCTACTTTTGCTATAAAATATTTCCGGCAGATTCTTAACATGACATGCATTTTTGCCAAGCTTATTATAGTTGATCCATACATGATATGCAATTGTTCTTGCCATGGGTAGCTTCATAAACATGCCATCTTGCTGTAGGTATGCTTGGTTTTTCATGCATTGCTCTGTAGTGAGTGCATCAAGCTCATAGGCCTACATATTAATATTTATGCCATGCTCTGTTTTTCTGCTAAGTCTGAAACCTGATAACGAAACTTGCTATGTTTACATGCTTGCCATCATTTCTTCTCGTCCTTTTTGGCTTATGGTCAGTAAGGGACTTTTGTCATGTGCATTTAGTAGAACACTACCATGCCTTGTTTTGCTATGTTAAGTTCCTGTAGCATGTTGATTTCGTGCTCTGAACATTGCTACCTGATGCTGATTTCTGCCATGTCCAGTTTTTCACTAAGTCTGTGAACCTGTAATCTTTTGCACTTTTGCCATGCTTGTTTGAGCTTGATATGTTATGAACTAGCAGTAGCTCAGTGTTCATCTTTTGTTAAGCATCTCCTGTAGATTACTGCAAGGTGCTTTGTTGCTATGTTGGGGTGCTGTAGCATTGTTGCTTGTTGCATTTTAAGTGCTATCTTGCTGTTTATCGCAGATTATTGTCATTCTTGTTTTGCTTGCCATTTGCAAACCGTGCATCCGATTCCGGTGATCTTTATATCGATTTCGACCGAAATCATCTCATCTTTCCAGTGGCATGCTTGGTTTGTCAAGTTACTGCCATGTTCATCATTTTCCTTCCGGAGCACGCATATGCATCGCATATCATAACTTGCATATCATACATGTCTTGCATCATGTTGCTTGCGCATTTCTCGTTGTTGATTGTGGTTCCGTTTATTTGTGTTCTTGTCTTGGGTAGAGCCGGGAGACGAGTTCGTGAACGAGGAACCTGTCGAGTACACTTACGAGGATCAAGCTTTCGACAACTCTGAGAATCTTGCAGGCAAGATGACCACCCCTCGAAATCACTTCTATCTTTGCTATGCTAGTTGTTCGCTCTATTGCCATGCTCCGCTACCTATCACTTTCTATATCATGTCTCCTATTTTAGCCATGTCAGCCCCTAACCATCCTTTCCTAGCAAACCGTTGTTTGGCTATGTTACCGCTTTTGCTCAGCCCCTCTTATAGCGTTGCTAGTTGCAGGTGAAGTTGAAGTTTGTTCCATGTCGGAACATGGATATGTTGGGATATCACAATATCTCTTATTTAATTAATGCATCTATATATTTTTGGTAAAGGGTGGAAGGCTCGGCCTTATGCCTGGTGTTTTGTTCCACTCTTGCCGCCCTAGTTACTGTTATACCGGGATTATGTTCCTTGAGTTTGCGTTCCTTACACGGTCGGGTGATTTATGGGACCCCCTTGACAGTTCGCCTTGAATAAAACTCCTCCAGCATGGCCCAAATTTGGTTTTACTATTTGCCGCCTAAGCCTTTTCCCCCGGGTTTTCGCGAGCCCGAGGGTCATCTTATTTTAACCCCCCCCGGGCCAGTGCTCCTTCGAGTGTTGGTCCGAACCGAGCAGCCTGCGGGGCCACCTCGGGGAAACTCGAGGTCTGGTTTTACTCGTAGCTTGACTTATCCGGTGTGCCCTGAGAACGAGATATGTGCAGCTCCGATCGGGATTTGTCGGCACATACGGGCGGCTTTGCTGGTCTTGTTTTACCATTGTCGAGATGTCTTGTAAACCGGGATTCCGAGACTGATCGGGTCTTTCCGGGAGAAGGTTTATCCTTCGTTGACCGTGAGAGCTTATGATGGGCTAAGTTGGGACACCCCTGCAGGGTAATATCTTTCGAAAGCCGTGCCCGCGGTTATGAGGCAGATGGGAATTTGTTAATGTCCGGTTTTAGATAACTTGTCACTTGACCCAATTAAAATACACCAAGTGCGTGTGTAGCCGTGATGGTCTCTTCTCGGCGGAATCCGGGAAGTGAACACGGTCTGTGTTATGTTTGACGTAAGTAAGTGTTCAGGACCTCTTCTTGGTCATTGCTAGATGACGTCCGTTCCTTTGCTTCTCTTCTCGCTCTCATTTGCGCAAGTTAGCCACCATATATGTTTTGCCGCTGTAGCTCCACCTCTTTGCACCTCTTGTCCTACAAGCTTAAATAGTCTTGATCTCGCGGGTGTGAGATTGCTGAGTCCCCGTGACTCACAGATACTTCCAACACCAGTTGCAGGTGCCGACGATGCCAGTGCAGACGATGGCGTCGATCTCAAGTGGGAGTTCGACGAGGAACGTGGTCGTTACTATGTGTCTTTTCCTGATGATCAGTAGTGGAGCCCAGTTGGGACGATCGGGGATCTAGCATTTGGGGTTGTCTTATTTTCATCTGGATTTTGACCGTAGTCGGTCTATATGTTTGTATTTTGGATGATGTATGATGATATTTATGTATTGTGTGAAGTGGCGATTGTAAGCCAACTCTTTATCCCATTCTTGTTCATTACATGGGATTGTGTGAAGATGACCCTTCTTGCGACAAAACCACTATGCGGTTATGCCTCTAAGTCGTGCCTCGACACGTGGGAGATATAGCCGCATCGTGGGCGTTACAATGTACATCTTGCCCGACGGTGTGCATAGTTCCTTTGACAAGGAGCTAGCTAGGTTCTTCTGGCAGGCAGGGGATGGTCGGCCTAAGTACCATATGGTGAATTTGGCTGACATCTGCTTGCCAAAGGACCGAGGTGGGTTGGGAATCCCTGCGTCTCGCCGTATGAACCTGGTGCTCATGCTTCGTTGGGTTTGGCGGATCTTGCGGGGAGATGGAGGTTTGTGGCTGCAGCTGATTGAGTCCAAGTACCTGCAGGGCCAGCCCCTCTTGGCTTGCTCGCACTCGGCTGGGTCGCACTTTTGGAAATCTGTCCAGGCCATCAAGGATGAGATTAGGTTGGGTTTGCGGTTCTCGGTTGGTAATGAGTCCGGGACCCAGTTTTGGTTGGACCCCTAGCTTGATGGGGAGCCTCTCCGCATGCGGTTTCCGAGGCTCTTTACGAGTTGTGACGACCCGACTGTTCTTGCTTCTGCGGCTGCTTTGGATGAGGGATGGAACATTGCGTTCTGCCGCTCATTCGGACCAGCTGAGGTGCAGGAATGGGCAGACTTGAGGGAAGTAGTCCCTCTTCCTCTGTCCCAGGATCCTGACACTGTTTCTTGGAGTCTTTCTCCTTCGGGAGAATTCTCTGTAAATTCCGCTTATCAGGCGCTATGCCGGCTGCCGGTTCTCCAGTGGTTATCCCCATTGTGGAAGGCGCCGATGCCCCTGAAGATCAAGATTTTCGTGTGGCAGCTTCTCAGAGATCGTTTACCTTCGGGGACTGAGGTGCTGAAATGCCATGGTCCGGGCAATGGCCTTTGCCCCCTTTGCCTCGTCCCAGAAACGGGAACGCACATTTTGTTCTCGTGTGTAGCACCACATGCACTTTGGTGCTTTGTTCGTGAGGCTCTGGGACCGGATTGGGAGGCCCATGACCTTGCAGAGTTTCTGCGTAAGGGCCACTCAGGTTGGCCATAAGCGTCGACTATTCTGGCTTATCTTCGCGGCTATGATGTGGACTCTTTGGGCTACTCGCAATAAGATGGTGATTGAGCGGGTGTTCCCGCGGCGTGCTTCTGACTCGTTCTTCAAATTTCTTGCCTTCTTGCAGCACTGGCATCCGCTCGCTAGGTCGAGAGATCGTGACCGGCTTCAGCTCTATCTGGACGCTCTGCTGTCTTCCGCGCGTCGGCTCTCCGACTGTTCGTCTGCTTCGTAGCTTGCGCTGGCGGCCTTTTATGTTTCTTCTTCTTTTGTTTGGGCGTGTTTGTGTTGTGGCCCCAGCAGTTTCTTTTATGACTATGGTTGAGACTTGGTTGTATGGACGTATGCTTTATCTATAAAGCGGGGCGAAAGCCTATTTTGAAAGAGTGTTAATCTACAATCCATTTCTCTTCTCTCTTCTTCTCACTCCTCCAACTCAATATAAATATAATATTTATATTCATATAGAATGCTTACATCACCTTATTGTACTCGGTCTTACGCTGCAGCACTTGTGAAAAATTATTTTTTCTGTACATGCATGTCAGTACTCGAGAACAGATGGCGCGCACACACACAAACAAAACTTGACGAGTGCCGTGCGAACTGAATTGTGTGCGGGAAATATGGCACCCCAATGATAAGAATCGTAGACTCGTCACCGGCAGCGCTGTAGGGTACACCCGGCTGAGACTCAAAACGCCTCCCTCATCCAGATTGACTATCTTTATTTTACACTCTCTTCATTCCAAATTAGTTATTTAGATTTGTATCTAGACAAGTTTTAGTTTCAGTGTTAGATAGATAAATCGAAGACAGCTAATCTGGGATGGAGGTAACAGAATTTGCGGTCCAAAACAAAAATATATGATTGGGATATCTGGCATACATTTTGACACCGAAAACTAGCTTTTTCACCACTCTTTTCAATGACTAGCACATATGCCCGTGCGTTGCAACGAGAAAAAACTAACATCATACAGACCTAGCCCAATAAGCATGGCTCGAAAGCCCATCCTAGTAGGTGCATGTCCTACATTTGAACAGTGCCCCACATGTATCATCGCTTAATCTCCTTCCCGTCCCACCCACAGTGATCGCGGTGTATGCCTAATTAGCACACGTTTGAACATGGTTCAATCTTAAATCTTAAGACAATGAGATTGGCCATCGCACGACTCACTATCATTCAACCGCGCGCTAGCACAAAGAGGTATTTAAAACATTAAAAATTAGTCTCATCGAGCTAGACGTGAGTGCCCACCTCCTAACAATGAAAAGAGAGGAAAGAAAAAATAGAGGCATCTTTTATCCTATTACTCGTTGCCTAGCCCTCATAATCTTTCTGACTACAAATAAATCCAGTTTCAGCTATTGCACAAAATAACTTCGCGTGACCTTTATGACTACAAAATAAACCCAGTCTCTTTATTATATTAAAAAAAAGTTCCATGATATTGTGGCTAGCGTGTATGCTAGATATTCAATGCAAATGTTGTCCCACTTTTAGAAAAAATCAATGGCTCGTGGTGTAGGAAATTAGTGCGTGTAGTTGGCGGAATATTGTGGGTATTTGCCCTTGATATTGTGTACGCTAGATTTTCAATGCAAATGTTATCCCACTTTCTAAAAAAGAAATCAAAGGCTTGTGGTCTAGGAAATTAATTGTTATCGCTTTTGTGGAATATTCTGGGTATTTTCCGAAATAATGACACGGTTACACAAATCTCACGTGGATTGTTTCCATCTTTTTTCTGCTCGATTCGATCTCGATGCCACATGTCAGTTAATTTCCTTCCTTCTTATATATATAGCAGCATGTGGATTTGGTAGTTTCCATGCGTCCGATTCAATTTCTTTCCTTCCTTTTTTCCACGTATCAATTGTCTACTGTCTACTTGGAAGCACGTTGATTTCCATTACTTTTCAATATGATATCCTTCCTTTTTTCCATGGAACAATTTCCTTCCATCTTATTTGTCAGCACGTGGATTTCCTTTTCAATATAATATCCTTCTTTTTCTCCACGGATCAATTTTCATCCACCTTATTAAATTCAAGGTGCCTCGCTTATTCTCAGGAAAGTCATTAACATAATATAAATTGGTGAGATTTTATGAAAAATATCGAGGTGGGACTATTAGTTATCAACGAACACTCCACTCTAACACAATCGACAGTAAGAGGCTAGGAAGTTGGTCAAGTTTTTTTGTCTGAGCCCAATAGAGGCCCAGTAACGTCACCAATTTAATAGAAAGAGTCTATTATGTAAGGAACACACAACAAATCAGAAACGTGTGGCTAGCCTAGTTGGTAGCCGCAGCGCTTTGATGATAGCGAGGTCATGAGAACAAATCCTAGTAATGGTAATTAACTTCAAATTGAAGTATGTTTTGGTGATTTTCTCAACTTCGAAGGGTGGGCTGAGGCCCATGTGAGCGAATCTGACTTTTGTGTGGGTTGAGGCCCGTATGAGCGATGAATAATCTGACGGGGCTCAGGACAAATAATAATACCACCTCGGATAGTAAAAATCACAATAATATGGGTGAACGGATGAAAATTTTGAAGAAACCCACCTTGCTTTTGTAGGTATAGATATGAAAGTTACACGTCGACGTTCACCTACCTATATATTCCACGGGTACGTGCATAGCTGATTAGCTGGTGATCGGCATGAGTTGTTTGCAACCGACGATTATCGATGTACCACGAGAAGAAGGGGAGCGCAAAAAGGGCAAGTAACGTACTTGTGCTGATTTCGATAGACCAACGAAATTATATTATGTCACTAAAGGACGCCAACTTTATACCAACCATCCTATATTTCAACTGCGAGTTGGTAGCCCTGTTCGCTGTTGCTGCTTCGCTAGTCTCATAGTACTACATAGTACGTATATTGCACCATACTGTGAGTTCTCGCTGAGGCATAGGAGCTAATCGGGCGATTATATCAACGAATGATGCGTATCATCTGCTGCTAATCTGGTGGTTGGCAACTAGCCAACTAGTTATATATGTATGGTTTTTGCTGCAATAGCATGTACATCCTCTGTAAAGAAGTATAAAAGTATTTAGATCACTTCTTTACGGAGGAAGCATCTACGAGTCGGCAAGCGATCGCTACAGCAATAGCAAGTTTCCATTTATGTGTGTGTTTTGTATGTGAGCAGAGACTATTTATTATTTATTTATGCATGTGCCTGCCCAAAAACGCCATTCCGCTGTTAGGGTTTATAATTTGTGAATTTTTGAGACATGAGTCTAGACGCACCCAATTTAGCAAAAAAGAATATATTAAAAAAGTTAAATATTTCGGAAACATTTTTGTAGCAAACATGGTCTAGCATTATAAATGTGTGTATTGTTTTGTGACAAAATGCATTATGTGGAAATCTTGGCCAAAAAAAATAAATACAAAATTGCAGGTATGGAAAATGTTAATAGTAACTTTATTTATATTGTATCATTTTTGTTTTAATTCGCCCAGAATATGACGCGAGTCATTTTGTCACGCAACTTTACACACATGCATAACGCTAGACCATGTTTGTTTTGGAAAAAGTTTCAGAAACATTTTATGTTTTCTAATATAATTATTTTCAAACTGGCTCCATGTGCATCCATGTTAACAGTTGTATTTCCTCTGATAATATTTGAAGATTCATTTCGGCCACTAATTAGATCAATAATATATGAGATATATGTCATCGCAATTATACTCCCTTTTGCTACACAAGATTAATTTCTATGCATGTACTTCTAAAGTTGGCATGTGTCCTCCAATAATTCTATCTCTACCTCCCTAGCTGACATGTGATTGATCTCTTTTATCAAGTACCCCTACTGACATGCGACTGTTTGGTGTGCCCTCAGTAGGTTGAACCTGCTTTCCACTAGATCACAGTTTTTGTGAATAGAACATAGGACTACCCAGGGACTAATTTTGAATAGATCTGGTGGTGCTCATCGCCAACTCGCCATTCTCCCGTCACCCGTCACCCGTCGTGCCTCCACCGTCCAAAAAACATTTAATAGGATTAATTCTCACCACCCCGGCACCACACGCACAGTCCTTCATCGTTCACCATCGTCGATCGCTGAGCTGGCGCCTCCCCAACCTTCATGTAGATGCAATGGTGCTGCAGGAAAGCACATAAACACTGTCGCGACCCACAAAAGAAGTTTTGTTTGATGGCATGAACAACTTGTCTAACTGCTGTTGTAGATCAAATCCGTCAGATTATCCTAAATTGTTACTCACTCTCCAGAAAAGTGAGGTTATTTTATGATTATAAAACTGCTTTAACTCCCAATATGAATGAAATGGGTTGTTGGTTACAACTATAAAATAGTAAAATTGTCTTTATGAGCGAGGTGTAATTCACTCTAGCTCATTTATCTATGTACAAAACATGTGAGGTTAGAGTCATCTTTCATCGATGTGCAGCCTCTTTAATTCGAATGAATTTTGCAGGATTCTAATCCGTAGGATTTTCCCCTACACTGATTATTGGATTTAAAGGGTTACAACTCATAAGATTTTTTTCCTTATGATTTGGACTTGATTTCATCTAGAAATTTTTCACTCACTCCAAACTCTTGTATAGAATTTGTTGGTGCAATGATAGGCCCCTTATGGTTTTGGAGTTTGTTGACATAAACAGTATGGGACTTATGTGTTTGCTAGTGCACACAGAGTAACAGGTCCCTGAGATATCAAGGAGTTTGATGTAAACGACGAAGATAATCTCCCTGCATTGCAGTGACGGTTATCACCGAAGACTATGATGACAAGAGTGACCCCTTAAAATTGCTGAAGTGAAGCAATTAGTTCGGTGCCCGTCTGAAGAAAATGACTGCGTCCGAGAAGATTGAAGATGAAGTGAAGACGTAGCATTTATTTCGCTGTTCTTCTTCTATTTATTGAGTCATAGGACCAACGTACTATTAAGAGAGGTGTAGCGTTCGAAACTTTGATTCTCTGATGCTAAACCCAAAACCTATGAAAGTTGCGAGAGAAATCTCTTTATGCTTCGAGCAAATACTTGCCAGCAAGAGACTGTGATCTTCTTCGCTGCGAGAGATTTGTCTCAGACCGAGGATTTAGCATTACTTGTTCCTCAAGTAACGTTACCGTTGCTCCCAAATCTGACCGTTGCAAACGTGTCGGTTGGCCATTGCCTGGACCGCGTGTCCAAAATGGTCATTTCCCTTCAGGGAAGGCTACGGCTATAAATAGCCACCCCGTGCCGCCTTTGTCCGGTGGCTGCTCCGTTTGATTTCGAGAAGATTGTTGAGCAACCCCCTCTCTGAGCGATTTGAGTTTAAAATCCGTCGAGAGAAAACCCCTAGAGCCGAAGAATTAGACAGTGGTTTAGCATCACTCGAATCTAAGTCCAGTATGCTTCGCCTATTATTCTTGAGAGCTACAAACTCTCTAGACAGTTAGGTGCCAATTTCTTTAGAGACCAAGAGTGATTGTGGTTCTCGGAGAAGAAGTTTGTAAAGGTTTGGAGATCGCCTTCAAGTATCTACCACGAGTGATCGGCATTGGTTGACAAACCAATTGTCGAGGAGAATAGGGTGAAGGGAGTTTATCTTCCGTGTTAAGTCACAGCCCCTCCAACCAGACGTAGTCCTTGTGCAGAAGGACGAACTGGTCGAACAAATACCGTGTCGTGATCGAGCATCACTGGTTTACTTTCAACAAGTTTTCCTTCATGTGATTTACTTCGATGCATGACTTAGTTTCCTTTCAATACTTAGTTTTAGCTCACTGTAGTTTGTTCCTATTCGCTCTGCTGCCGGGTTCTGAGAGTTTTGAGTTTTTCAAAGAAAATTAAAAACTCCCATTCACCCCCACCCTTTGGTAGACATACTTCGTTCCTACAATTGGTATCAGAGCGAGGTATTCCTTGACTCTGCTCATTTTGGTCTAACAACCTTGGAGTTTAAGTATGTCTTCAGTGAGTTACGAGTCACATCTCAAGATTCCCATATTCGATGGGACAGACTACCCCTTCCGGAAGGAGAAGATGAAGATCCGTCTCCTAGCTATAGATGATGATATGTGGAATGTGGTGCAATATGGGTTCACGGTTGCAGTACCTCAGGCCCCCATTAACGAGGAGAAGAAACTCATTCAGATGGATGCTCAAGCCAAAGATGAAATTGGTGGCCATCTCTCTCGGGCGCAATTTCTTCGCTATCGCCAGTGTGAAACTCCGAAGGATTTGTGGGATGTCCTCGAGAAGATAAATGAAGGTGTTTCAACTCAGAAAGAAGCTTGAATGATACTCTTTGAGCTAAATTCAACCGATTCAAGCGCATTGGAAATGAAAGCTGTCAGCAAACCTTCGATCGTCTGAGTGACATCAAATGAGGTTGAAGGTCTCGGCGCCAAAGACATCACTGACCATGAAGTTGTGAAGAAACTGCTCCGATTTCTTGACAGTTCCTTCGACACGCTTGTTCTGATGATCTGTGAATGAGCTAATTTCAAAACCCTCGACTCTGCTGATATCATGGAAAGACTGAACACACATGAGGAACAAGAAGAAGAGAAAAGAGATCTATATGGTTCAAATCAACGCAAAAATCATGCTCTCAAGGTTGTGGCTGATTCTTCCTTCAATGGAAATGCCGAGGGAGATTCAGATGATCCAGAAAGACTCAGCAAAGATCTCGCACTGATCACGAAAAGATTCCAGCACTTTCACAAGAAGAGTTAGTTCCAGAAAAGAAGTTCAAGCAACTCTGGGGGTTCAAAATCTTCATCGAAACCTGTCGTTGAATTGTCACGTCAGATGTCCTAGGGTGAGGACTTAGTCGTGAGGCCAGCGCATCTATGTAGTAGCTTGAGAGGGGTTGAGCGGAATCGAGAGACGCAACACAAGACGAGGATTTAGACAGCTTCGGGCCCCGGGAAACATCATCCGGTAATAACCCTACATGCTGTTTGAAGCTAGATCTCATTACGCTCATGAGGGAGTCGCCGGTAAACCGGCTCTTTGCGTCTAGCCCTAGAGATTGTTTCTTCTTGCTTCTCCCCACTTTGGGGAGCCCTGCCCCTCCTTATATATGTTGAAGGGGCGGGTTACACGTGGAGTCCTATTAGGATTAGGACTAGTCTATCTTTAATACAAATCGGATACAAGTCCTGGTCCTAACTCCTTATAAGGTAAATATTCCTCATGCCTTTCCTCTTAAACCGGCCCACCATTACCATAAACTGGCCTTCTAGGCCTTGGGCCTTGTCATCCGTCTGACCCGCCCGCCGGGTCACCAGTGAATCATAATGACCAGGCGGGTTGCTTGTAAACCGCCAGGTCAGGGCGGGTCACTGGTGAATCACCAAGTATCAGCCGGGTCTCAAGTAAACCGCCAAGTCCGGCCGGGTTATACTTCTGGCCGGTTTACGCCGCTGGGTATATCCCCGACATTATCCCCCAGTTTAATTTAGATTTATCCATGTTAAACTGATCCTGTAAAACAAACACAAGAACAAATTTGACAGATTATGCTCCGGGTTAAGAATTCCCGTAAACCGGCATCTGATCATCCTTAAGTCCTTGTCATTTCCTCCTTCTAGAAAATCCGGGTCAACAAGCCAGCTTCATACTCAATTTGCTGACATTGGTTTCTCACAGAGAAATATTGTGAAGAATAATCCACTTGAGTCGGCTTCCAAAGCGCCGGTTTAAGAAATATGGGTCTTGAAATACTTATCTGATATTCAGCCGGTTTGAAGATGTAAAACTTGCCGATTTTATATTACCAAAATTGCCGGTTTATAAATATTGATGGCACCGGGTCATAATTATTGTCGACACCGGGTCATGTAATTGATCTTCCTGATTTGCACTGATAAACTGAAGGCGTTCCTCCTTTTATATGCATAATACATGTAGCCCCCAAGTCTTAAGAGGAGAACATAGTGATAACTTAAGACTTGCTCCAATAAGTGTTTTCAACCTTGAAGAAATCCGGTTTTTTCATCTCAATCATATAAACTGAATACTCCATATATGTAGCCCCCAAGTGCTGGGTTGTCATGCTTGCAGCAACCTGGGACTTGTAATTTCTTTTAAAAACTTCAATCAATGTAGCCCCCAAGGGCCGGGTCATTATGCAATAATGAGCAGGGACTTTGTAAATATAATCATGTAGATTTTAGCAGTGATGTGTAGCCCCCAAGGGCCGGCTCATTATAATATGATGAGTCGGGTCTTCAGTAAGATGAGAAAAAAATGACTTTGCATTGGCCCCCAAGTGTCATGGTGCATGCTCGCAGCGACATGAGACTTGCATATTTGAGCATTGGCCCCCAAGTGCCGGGTTGTAAGCCTGCAGCGACTCGGGACTATTCCTTCCATTGTAGAATAAATCATATCATTTGATAAAATAATAGCCATTGCGCTAAAGCGACTTTGAAAACCTCAATAATACCGGTTATTAATAACCATAAAAATCCAGCCATGTTGGCTATTCAAGATAATATAATCCGGTATGAAAACCTTATTCATTCAATATCATAATGAAAATTCAGCCAAGTTTGGCTATTTGAATAATATAACCCAATGATTTATAAGCGCATGATTCCAATGGCACAATCCAAATATACACTGGCGACTTATAGTCCAAAGCCAGGCCGGGTTAACAAACACCGGATAATTTCTCATCATATACTGGCGACTTATCGTCTTAAAGCCAGGCCGGTTTAATAAACACCGGATAATTTATCATCATGCTTTATTCAACCTGTTTCTGCATACAACAAATTTAAAGTGTCCTGGCGGTTTACCGCCGGACGGGTCATAATGCCCAACATATAACCCGGGTTTATAACCAAGGCTGCACTTAAGAATAATCAAATATGAAATATATCATACATGTGACCTTTAGGCATAGTGTTGGCTGACCAACCTTGTAATGAGGGTAATAACCCTAATCCGGAGTAAAAGTAACTCCTGTTATATGATGGCGGTTTACAATAAAACCATTCCGGGTTGTGATAAACACCAGTTTATTCCATACTGGTGACTATGAGTCAAAACCAGACCGGGCTGATAGTCTCCGGATTATAACTTGACCATGTACTGACAACTTGTAGTTGACAGCCTAACCGGGTTGATAAACACCGGTTTGAAAACATCACAAATCTTATCAAAAGAAAGAGAAACTTAGCAAATGGCAAATAAAACGGTTGTAGTCGAGGCTTTTCACGGGCTGCCAGGCCCCAAATTTGATCAAGAGGTGTAGCTATGGTTCGGGTTCGACCAAGCCCCCAAGTGATGCTGTGGCATTACGCCGATCAAGAGGTGTAGCTATGGTTCGGGTTCGACCAAGCCCCCAAGTGATGCTATGGCATTACGCCGATCAAGAGGTGTAGCTATGGTTCGGGTTCGACCAAGCCCCCAAGTGATGCTGTGGCATTACGCCGATCAAGAGGTGTAGCTATGGTTCGGATACGACCAAGCCCCCAAGTGATGCTGTGGCATTGCACCGATAAAGAGGTGTACCTATGGTTCGGATACGACCAAGCCCCCAAGTGATCAATAATATGATAGGCCAATAAGGCGGGATACCCATGTTTGAACCGCGCATCATGGCAGCAGGTCCTCTTCGGCAACCTTTAACTTTATGCAAGAGATAAATTCTTCTTGAACCGGGATTTTGAACCGGATATTGAGAGCTTCAAAGCTTTGTGGGAGACATCTTTCCCTTAAACCAGATTTTAAACCGGAATCTTCATTTTCAGCCGGAAATTTTCTGACGGCCTTTAAACTCGAACTTGCGAGAAGTTAATTCCTTTTTGAACCGGACATTGTTAAACCGGATTTGAGCGCTTCAGAGCTTTGTGGGAGAATAGATTTCCCTTGAACCGGATTGTAAACCGGATATTGAGAGCTTCAGTGAGACTGACTTCCCTTGAGCCAGATTTTAAACCGGAGTCATTTCTGATGACCCGAAACTTCTTCATTGAGCCGGGATTTTGTAACTGTCATATACTTTCTAAACCGGAAATTTTCTGACGGCCTTTAAATTTTCATCAATATAACAGTAGCCTCCGGGACCGGGTTATCTTTTCCTCCATCATCCTGGGGCTCTTAAATTTGCTGAAACTGGCAAGATTTGCTGAGTCATGTCATCGTAGCCCCCGAGTCTCAAAGGTGACTCGAGGAGTTGGCTTGAAACTCTCCATATTTGACCGTGATGTAAACCGGCATAACTTGTATATCATTGGTGTTGATAGCACGATGTGAATCCACAGAAGGTTGAGGTGACTGTGGCGGGTTATAAATGATCCCGTATGAGCCATGTCAGCAACTCGGCCAATGGTTCCTTCCAACTGGCGATTTGAAGTTAACCAAACTGTAGTGGCGACGACTTGTGCGCCTGCCCATTGAACCACCCAGTGCAGACGGTGGTTGATGATAATTTGCCTTCATTTTATTGAAAGAAAACCGGGCTACCCAAGCTGTGACTTGCTCATACTCAATAAAAAGCTCATGCAGACAGGTGCGGCCCGGTATGTTCACTACTAGGAAAAGGCCTACTAGTGGCGCACCAGTTTTGCCTACTAATGGGGCACTACTGGTGCACCACTAGTACCACGCCACTAGTATTTTTTACTAATGGCGCACCACTGGTGCGCCATTAGTATCTGGTATACTAATGGCGCACCAGGCAGTGCGCCATTAGTATAGGCCACGGTGCGCCATTAGTATGCCTCCCAGGGGGCCATATTTACCCATGTGCTTTGCCATACTAATGGCGCACTGCGGGGTGATGCGCCATTAGTATCCTTTGGCATACTAATGGCGCATGTTGGGGTGATGCGCCATTAGTATGTATATTAGGGATTTTTTTTCTTTTCTGATATTTGCACAGATTACAAAATATATTATTGGACAGAATATAAACAGCACCACACAACAACAGCAGATTCATCGAATACAATAGAAGATTAGTCTCCGAATACAATTCATCATATTAGTCTCTGAATTCAAAAGACCGAACAAAGATAGAACATTACAAGTCTCGAGACCGCGAGTAGCGAGTTTGTCTTCACATTACAAGTCGATATCGATCATCTAAACTACCATCACATAGAAGAGAGCTGCAGTCATCACGATGAGCATCATCGCGATGAAACTGGTCTTCATCCGGTTCCTCCAACGCTCCCTCCTCTCTCCCGCTACATAGCGCACGTATCTAGATTCCGCCTCCGCCCTAGTGGTGTACCCTTTGTAACTGTTACCACTGAAATGGTGAACCTGTCTCCGACACTCCTCCCAGTCGTTGTAGACTCCGAGAACCTTACCCTTGTACACGACATACGACGACATCTCTATGCACTAGCCAAACAACAGACAATACATAAGCAATATATAAGTATGCAACAAAAGGATCGGAAGAGAAAAGCAAGACATTAATAGCACGATTCATGGTCCTACTAATAAATAGCATGGATTACATCTAAGTTGAACGACTGTCCAAACCAAAGAGACATACAAGTTCATTAAAGTTTAATTACAACATGAGCTAATCAATGTTTCAGAACTACACGTAGCATCACTACTTTCGACTCGACTCATGGGACCGGAGCGTGGATGAAGCCGCCGTCTATCATGATGGTCATGAAGTCGCGGGCGTTGTCAGCCTGCATTTGCAGCGTTGTGTCTATCTCACTGTTGGACGATTGAAATTTGAGGTAGAACTGCCCCGAGGTACGAAGGACATCTTGATGGATGATTTCTGCAAACTCTGACTGGATGCGAAAGAATTCTTGTCGGATGTCCGCGTCCTAGATTGCCGCCAAGCTTGCGGCCCAATCTTTGAGATTATTTGGTAGCAGAAGGTGATTATGGTCCCGTACGATCGCCCGCATGTGATGGAGAGCGTAGTAGGCATCCTTCTGACCGCCAGGCGGCTGCTTGACGCAGGGGAACGTCGTATTGTGGGTGAACACGTGCCTGCCGTACCTACGAGCCGGCCTATTAAAGGTGCCTCCAGATGCGGCGTAGCCGGGGAGAGCATCATCAAGAACTTTCTTGATATTTGTGTAGTCTATCTTGGAGTCACCGTCCGGGTCGAAATACGTGGCCATGGAATATTTCGGGCTTAAGAGGATGAGTGTGCAATGTGTGTCACTGCACAGAACACGGAATGTTAGAAAAAAAAGAACGATCGAAATCTAAGAAATCATATGTTACGGGGCGGTTAGGAGATGACTTACTCGGGAAAGTAAGGCACGAGGAAGTTATCCTTATCTGGGTTTGCCAGAATGACGCCTTCGAGGTGTGAACTCGCGACTTGCCAGTCCCCAGCGCTGCCCAAGATCTTGGCACGCATGTAGAAGGGGTCGACTATCACAATGTCCGGGGTCTTGTCTCTAATGATCCGCATCTCCATACTCAGCGAAAATAGCCGAACGAAGGTGTAGTGCAGCGGATGAAGGTTAAGCATGTCATCAAACCGCAGGACGATCGTACCCCCGACGGCGCTATCCACAAAGCCCTTGCCCTCTGGCACCTTGGCCATGAAAACCGGGTATGCCACATCATTCTCTCTGAGACGCCGCTTCTCCAAAGAAAGAACACTATCATGCAGACTCCGCATAGCACCGGTTGCAGCATTGAGCATATTTGTCGGTAGCATCGCCCTACCCGCCACATGCACCCTCCTCGAGATATCCTTAGGTGAAGGTGGCCCGTCCTGAGCACGGATCGTACTCGGTGCCGGCTGGCTCGCACTGGCGCCCTTGTTAGTCTTTCGTTTCCGTCCCTTCTTCCTGATCTGCTGTAATGGGATTGAGTTCTGCTCACAGACCGCCTTCTTGAGCGTGTTGGGGCTGATAATATTTCGCACCTCAGCTATCTGAGGCTCGGTGAAGGCGGCAGCTGGAGGTGTCTCCTGAGAACTGAACGCCAGACGATGCCTGTTGCAATTGAGTTTCTCCGTCGTACCAGCTAGATCGCGGTCGTCTTTTTCAGGGTTGGGTTCTTGAGAAGGAGGCCCGCAAAACTCGTCACCGTACCCATGTTCGGCAAAGTACTTATCGACGTTGGAAAATGTACCACCGTCGTTGTCGTCGTCGTCCGGATCCTGTGCCATATGCATGTCTGGATCCTGTGCATAGGGATGTCCGGCATGTCCGGTAGCGTTGCGGCGTTCTTGCCATGGCTTGGCGCTGGCACGACTGGCGGTCTAGTCTGTGGGGTGGTGTCCCCCGCCCCCAAACGAATCTGGCTCTTCGGCCAAAGCAGGGCCAGCTTACGTAGGCGCTGAGGGTCATCACATCATCTTCGTCGGCCCCAGCGGGTCGAATCGGAGGTAACAACTCGTCGCAGCCTGGCAGCACCCGAACCAGTTCAACCCTATACAAGGTGGGTGGCATCGGATTACCGTGGAACACGCGGTTGCCCGGTTGAACGATTCTGCCCTTGGCGACATCGACCAACTCGCCACCCACGAAGTGCAGGAGAGTGCAAGGAACATCGGCGGCGCCCTGCGAAAACATGTAGGGCGTCAGGGATGCCCAGTCAAAGGCAAGGAGATGAAGTCATCGGCCGAGAGGCTTAGTTACCGTGATGCCGTCGAGCTCGGCTAATGTCGAGGCACCGCCAACGGCGGGCGTGCAACTGACGGAGGGGTCGCTTGCTGGCGAGGTGCCGGCCGGCGTACACCCGGGTGCATTAAGCTCCAATGCCCGTGCCGGCGCCGGAGACACGAATACCGCCTCCGCCGAAGACACCAATGGCGCCGCCTGCGCGTTGTGCGAGTTGCTGGCCGTGAAGCTGGGAACCGGGGGAGGCCCTTGTTGGCCGCCCGCAATCCACGTCGTCAGCCCCTGAATCAAGGTACGCACAATGGTGGTGAGCGTCGTTCCCAATTGTTGTTGCACTTGCTCTTGGACAATCTCCGGAATCCGCGCCACTTGTGCCTTGAGTTCTTGAACCTCACGCGACTGGCTTTCCGAGCTGGTCTTTTTCTCCTTTCGCCCACCAGCGGTATAGTATGACGACCATTTTGTGGACAAGCCTTTGCCGGCCACACGACCAGCTGACGACGGCTTACTGAGCTTATCCTTGTTTTTTATTACGTTCAACGCCCTATTTAAAGGGGTGTCAAAAGGGGAGCTCTGAGACGACCCCGCGCTACTGCTTTCAGCCTCCTGCGGAAGGAATGTGAACCATTTAGAAATTTGGCTTCATTAATTAGAATGCAACCATATGGGGTGTATTCCTTACCAGAACAAGCTCAAGCGCCCTGGTCTTCGGATCCGTGGTAAGCTCCTTTGTTACCGGGTCCTCCTTGTACCGGGCCCTGACAAAGTTCCTGGTCTGCTTGTCACAGAATTTCTCGAAGCGGGGCGGTAGGCCTTGCTCGGCACGCTCCGCGTCCTCCTTGTCCCATATAGGCTCCGCCACTCTGTAACCGCCGGGACCGAGTTGGTGGACCCCTAAGTTCAACTGCCGCATTTCTTTCCCCCACTGACTTGATTCGGAGGTTGCGCTGCTCTCGCACTTGATCTTGAACTCCTTGTACTCATCTTCGCTCATCAAAGGATATTTCGCCTTGATCTTCTCATAACTATCACCTTTTTCAATCATTGCCTTCACCGTGCTTCTCCATGTAGACAGGGTCGTGCTCATCCTCGTGAGGGCGGCACTGTTCACTTTATTCCCTGAGAGGCGTGTGTTTGCAAACTCAACGGGGAACTTGTATTGTTCGTGCAGCTTCGTGAAGAGGAGGCTGCGGAAATTCCCTCGGTCCTTATGCCTTAGGTTCTCGGTGTTGATCGAGATGGTGCTCCGGAGAATGCACCCGAGCTGAACCGAGTACCCCTTGACTACTTGTTTGGGCGCCATTGGATGCCCGTCGGAGTTCACTTCAGTAAATTCCTCCTTGACGGTGCCGAGCACGCTCGGGCGCCGGTCCTTCCGTTGCCTCTTCGGTTGGCTGCCATCTGTGCGTGCGCCGCCATCATCAGTGGTGGCATCCTCGGCGGCACCATCAGTGGTGTCATCCCCAACGCCACTAGGGGTTGTGTAGTCAGGATCGGTGTCTTCCGCGGCGGCGTCCTCATAGCGGTGAGGTTCTTCCTCCATCTCCCGGGACAGCTCCCAGAATTGCTTGCCGCCCGAACCGCCGGCCTCATCGTTGTGGGCCATGTTTCGCTCTAAATAGGAAAAAAGTTTGGTCAAAAAGTTGGTTATTGTCAAGGAACAAGATCATGGTCTCATCATTTAGGGTTTGTCGACACCGAGGCATCCTAAAAGCTAAGCTTTTATCATTTAGGGTTTGTTGACGCCGAGGCACCCTAAAAGCCTAAGCGTACATCATTTAGGTTCTCATCGACACCGAGGCACCCTAAAAGCTAAGCTGGGAAGGAGAATTCTAAGTTGGGCCTAATCACTTGGCTCTATTGCCACCTATGGTTTAATGCAGCAAGAATAAAGGGGCAGTTGATCCTACTTAATTAAGTACTAAGACCCCGGCCCATGCATTAGTCACAAGTACCCCATATGTCCTATTTTTAGCAAAGTCATGCTAAAATTCATGGAAAATTTCAGCATGACCTTTGCTGAAAATAGGACATATGGAGTACCCGAATTTGCCGGAACGGAAGTTAATCGACATTCCAGCAAACTCAAGGGCCTCGCGGGGTACAGCAGCAGCATCACAAGTTGACAAAATTCCCAAGTAGTACAGTAGCAGCATCACAAGTAGTACCAATGAACATATAGTCCAGCACATTCTGAATTTCGATAAATGGCAGCAAGTTAACTCATGCTGACAGCAACAAACTTATAACAACATAAATGAAATTGTAGTTGTACGATCATAAACTTATAACAACATAAACTCATGCTGACAGCAACAAATTGCAATGATCAAGCTATCTGAAAACAGAGTACTTGTTGATTAACTATCAAGCTATCTGAAAACAGAGTACTTGTTTATTAACTGGCAGGGTAGATAAGAGACTGCAAATTAAATAGCCATATATCCATCTTCTGAGCTATGAGTCATGGACCATCCACCCCATGAACTAGGAGTGTCATGCAGCATAAAAACTGCCAGTGGCCAGAAGAACTGCACCAAAGCAACTGGAGTTTTGCAACTATGTGATAGTGAACAACACAAGAGGTGTTGCTGCTCAGGGCTTCAATTTGAAATACTACTGGAAGATAACTAACTAAAAATATGTGGAAGTGGAGCATTACTACTCTACAGAAAGATAACGCAATGTAACAAAATGTGGACATGTACAATAGGCTAGGCAAAGCAGGATGGGGAACTGGCAAAAGCCTCTCTACTGAGCAGGGTTACTTTATTAGGTGAGAACCTGCAGATTGTGTATTGGTCCTTGTTTGCTGACCTCTTGTTTGTTTCCTCTGTGCCAAAACTTACTGTTTGGTTCTGAAACTGATACAGTGACAAGGGAAAAAGAAAATGGGCATCAAAACCAAACAATGTGCTAATAGTAGTAGGAGTACTAACATGACTAAAGTCACTTCTGCAAAAAAAAGGGAAAGGAGCTCTTGCCCCCATTGCCAAGAATCTTTGGTGCTTGAGATGGAAGCTTGGTCACTTTACAAAACTGAACCCCCCACACCACCAGTAGAACACAGCCATTCTTAAAGCTAAAGTTTTTATGCTTAAAACCTTCTTAAATAGCAGTGCTTAGAACAAGATAGTCCCAAGTCCAGGCCACCTCCCCCTCCCTAGTTACACCACAACATCCATCCAGACTCAAGTATTCTGATAAAGCAAAATGTGATTTCAAGGTGGGGTAGAAGTAGGAGCGTGAGAGTAACTGTTTTCATTTTCTTCCTTTTTCGTGTTTGTTGTGTGTTGACACTTATCACAGTACCCAAGTGTGTATCAAAGAAGAGAATGCAGCTTGTGGAAAGGATGCCACTGCTTTCTTCAGTTTCAGTTCAGAAGGTTGGTGTCTATCTGAATCTGTGTGTTTCTTTTGCAGGCTCCCAACACAATGGTGGATCAGATGGGGTTAACAGTGGTGCCATCGGCATATGATTCGTGCAGGGGGAAATGAGCAGGGATTTTGATAAACAAAGAGAAGTGAATTTGGGTGGAGGGGTGAGACCTGGAACACTGGAGGCTGGAGGGGGTCGAAGCAGAGGTTGAGTATGCGAAGCTTCGTCAGTTCCCGGAGCCCCTCGACGTTGGCGATCTTGTTCCCGACAAACTGCACACACGCACGCATGAGATGCGGGAGACAAAGAAGAAAACTAGAAAGGGAAGAAGAGAAGGGGAAGATGGACAACTGCGGGGTGGCGCCTCGGTTGGTCGTGGGAAGGCCGGCGGCCATGTGCTTCGCGGGTTGGCGCGGGGGCGGCGGCGCGGGGGAGCTGCAGTGGTGGGGGCGCGAGGGCGGCAGCGCGGGGGAGCTGCAGTGGTGGGGGGCGCGGGGGCGGCGGGGGTGGAGTCCGGCGGGGTCGGGGAGTTACTGGCGAGGGAGAGGGATGAAGGGGATCTGGCGAGGGAGAGGGAGGAATTAGTTAGGGGGAAAACTTACTAATGGCGCACCCCGAAGCGGTGCGCCATTAGAATGTTTTTTTTAGATAGCAATGGCGCACCCACGATCGGTGCGCCATTAGTAATCTTTTTTTTATAGCAATGGCGCACCGGCCAGAGGTGCTCCATTAGTAATCTTTTTTTTATATAGCAATGGCGCACCAGCCAGAGGTGCGCCATAAATAATTTTTTTTTTGTTGCATCTAATAATTTTTTAGAAAATGAATATGAATATGAAACAGTAATATTTTTTTATAAAAACAGTAATAAATTTTTGTGACGGTGGAGCGGGCCGGGGAGGGTGCTGTGGGTCGGCGGCGGCGGTGGAGCAGGGGAAGGTGCGGTGGGTCGTCGGCGGCGGTGGAGCGGGGGAGGGTGCGGCGGGTCGGCGGCGGCCGGTGGAGCGGGGTAGAGGGTGCAGGGGGTGCTCGGCGGCGAGGGGGACCGGATCTGGCGAGGTGGGATAGCGATCGAGATGGAGGGGGATCGAGATCGAGTGTCCATGAAATTTAAAAATATTCATGAGTTCAAAAAGTGCCCATGAAATACAATCGAGAAATGAAGGCTACAATTTAAGTACAATCGATCTTAGCTAGCTATCTGTTCACAATCTTCTTGCCCTTATTTTTCGTAAATGGAGTTCTTCTCTTGAACGGACGTCCTTTAGGTAGGGTGGTCCTGCTTCTTCTTGTGGTGTATGCTGATACTTCATCGTCGTCGTCATGTTCCATCTTCGGGTTGCTGTACTTGTCGAAGTCTTGCTCATTGGCGACTCCATCCATTCCGATGATCTTCCTTTTGCCTCTCCTCACGACAACACGACTGGGCTTTGACGGGTCGCTAATGAAGAAGCATTGGTCCACTTGGGAAGCCAATACCCATGGGTCATTTTTCGCGGTGACGTTCGCGCCTGCGGTCTTGGATTTGGCTTCGGGTATAACCATGGTGGTGAAATACCGTCTTCTTTTATGACGCTCTTGGCCCATCTGACACGGAACATCGGGACCTTCTCTCCAGCGTAGCTCAGCTCCCAGATCTCCTCGATCCTTTCGTAGTATCTGTCCTTGTCGTTACCGGTGTAGGATTCCATCGTTACCCCGGAGTTCTGATAACCATCGCTCTTCATGTCCTTGTCCTCGGTGTAGAATGTGTAGTCGTTGATATCGTACGCCTCATACGTCATCAGGTTGTGCTCGACGCCCTGTGACAAGGCGAATATGAGTTGTTCTTCCGCGGAAGAATCCTCATGTAAAGGGTACGACAGAAGCTTCTGCTTGAACCAACGCGTGAAACATGAGTTGTGCTCTTTGATTATATCTCTGTCCGTCCTCCGTTGGCCTCGGTCATTGTACATCTTCTCAATAAAGGTTTTGTGCTCTACCACCCAAGGATCGACCACGTCTATGTGTTGTAGCGCGACTAGGTTTGCTCTTTCAAAGTCGGCGAGTCGACCATCGAAGTCGACATGCATTTTGCGGCGACCCTCACGGTGACCCCATCCAGCGAGCCTGCCGAGGTGCCTGTTGACGGGCAGACCAACGGGGTTCTCGATGCCTAGATAATTCGTGCAGTAGGAGATGCATTCTTCGCTCAGAAAGCCCCTGGCTATGCTTCCCTCTGGACGTGACATGTTGCGAACGTATCCTTTGATGACACCATTCATCCTTTCGAACGGCATCATGCTGTGCAGGAACGTCGGCCCGAGTTGGATGATATCCTCCACGATATGGACCAGCAGATGCACCATAACGTCGAAGAATGCGGGCGGGAAGTACATCTCAAGCTCGCATAGTATCACCACGATCTCTTCCTGTAGCCTTCTGAGTTGCCTCACGCCAACAGACTTCCGAGAGATGACGTCGAAAAAGTTGCGTAGGCCAAATAGCGTTTCACGGACGTGCGCGTCCATGATCCCACGGATTGCAACTGGAAGTATCTGCGTCATCAGCACGTGACAGTCGTGAGACTTCATCCCGCTGAACTTCTGCTTCGCTGAGTCTAGGTATCTGCTTATCTTCCCCACGTAACCGTAAGGAAGTTTTACTCCTACGAGGCAGGTGAAAAACTGATCGATCTCCTCCTGACTTAGAGTGAAGCACGCGGGAGGGAAGTCATTTCTGGTCTTCTTGGCCTTTTTGCCTTTGCGACGACTTTCCGTGTCCTGCTTCGCCTCATCATCATCATCATCATTAGCGTGAAGCTCCTCCCTGATGCCCATTGATTTCAAGTCTGCCCTTGCTTTCGGCCCATCTTTGGTCCTCTCTGGCATGTTGAGCAGGTACCAAGCAGACTCTCCCACACGTTCTTCGTGATATGCATGACATCAAGGCTGTGAGGCACACGGTGGATCTTCCAGTACGGCAAGTCCCAGAAAACAGACCTCGTTTTCCATACCTTCAGCAGCGGCTCTGGCGCCTTTCGCTTCTTTCCCGGCTCTGGCGCCTTTTGCTTCTTTCCCGGCAGTGGGCAATCTTTCCAATTTTTCAATAGCTCGTCTATTTCCTCGCCGCTCCTCGTACGCGGGCGTCTTCGGGGTTCGGTTTCACCATCGAACAGATCCTTCCGTTTCCTCCTCGGGTCATCGTTGCGAAGCCACCTTCGATGTCCCATGAACACGGTTTTCGAAGACCCGGGATCTCTATCTAGCTGGCGATACATTGTGTCATCCATGCACCTAACGCATCCAGAAAATCCGTGGACCACCTGCCCCGCGAGATATCCGTAACCGAGATAGTCGTGCACCGTCGTGAGCAGTGCGGCTCTCATAGGGATATTCTTTCTCTGCGGTGTCCCACGTATTGGCTGGCGTTTTCCACAGCGTGTCTAGCTCCTCTTTCAGCAGCCCCAGATACAGATTGATGTCGTTCCCTGGTTGTTTCGGCCCTTCAATTAGCATACTCATGTGAATGTACTTCCTCTTCATGCACAACCAGGGGGGAGGTTTTACATCCACACAAACACAGGCCAGGTGCTATGTGTGCTTCTCTCGCTGCCAAACGGATTGACTCCATCGGTGCTCGCGCCCAGCACGATGTTCCTTGGATCCTTCCCAAATTCTCGGTGTTCGAAGTTCAACGCTTGCCACTGGCTCCCATCCTTAGGGTGACTCAGCATCTTGTCTTTTTTATTTATCTCCGGATCATTTCCGTCATCTTCTCACTTCTTCTCCTCCCTATCCGCGTGCCAACGCAGAAGCTTTGCTACCTTAGGGTCCGCGAAATACCGCTGCAGACGACGAGTGATCGGAAAGTACCGCACCACTTTTCGAGGAGCTTTCTTCCTCTTCTTGTATCGAGTGACGCCGCACACCGGACATATGGTAGACTCCGCGTGCTCGTCCCGATAAATGATGCAATTGTTCATGCACACATGGTATTTCACGTGCGGTAAATCTAGAGGACACACGATTTTCTTCGCCTCCTTGAAACTGGTCGGGCACTTGTTCCCCTTGGGAAGACGTTCGTGCCAGAATGACATGTTCTCATCGAAGCATGCGTCGGTCATTTTGTGTTTTACCTTCATCTCCAGAGCCATGAGCGTTACTTTCAAGCGGGTATCCTCGGGCCTGCATCCTTCATACAATGGAGTAACCGCGTCTATCTCCAGTTGATCCAGCTTGGCTTTCTCTCGGGCGGCAGCTCTTGCGTTATCCATCTGCTTGAGCAGTAGCTCTTGAATATGAGGGTCCTGCACCCAGCCCATCGATGGTCCATCGTCGGCTGCTCCGCCGGCATCTTCATCTTCATGATCATGCCCTTCGTCTACTCCGGCATCTTCCTCATCATCATGTCCGGCATCTTCTACATGATGATTGTGTACAGCATCACCGTCGTGATCATGTCCTGGAGATTCTTCGTCTTCTCACCCGCCCGAGCCGCGGTGGTTGTCTTGCTACCCTTCCTCATTTCTTGCCCGGCCCCCATGGACGACTTCATAGTCATCTTCATCACCTTGCCACCGATAGCCATCCATGAAGCCACGCAAGAGCAGGTGGTCCCGCACCTGCCCGGAATCCGGGTCCGCAATAAGGCTCTTCAGCTTGCATCTTCGACACGGACATCTTATCTCCGTCTCGTTCTTTTCAAGCATCTCGGCCTTCGCGGAGCTCAAAAACCTATTCACGATGCCTTCGGTCATCGTGCGGACCATGGTCGCCTGCGGGGTAGAGCAAAACGATATTTTAGAACCAAGAAAAAATTTGGCATGACTTTCCCTAAAAATAGGACCAAAAAGAATGCATAGTGCCAAAATTCTCGCCGAAATGGAAATGAATCAACATTCCGGCAAAATATTGGCAACTATCGCATTTCAAATAACGGTACCTGCAAACACAAACATATATGCAACACCACAAACATATGCAACACCACAAACATACATAGATCTAGCTAGGCCATAAAAAGTGCATGTGCACGTTGTTGGAGGGAGAACAACATAAAGATAGCTTCCCCTTAATTACCTATCAAAAAAGGTAATTTAACCACTTAATTTGGATGAATTTATGGTGCAAATGAGGTGAGGAGGAGGAGGCAGCCGAGACAAGCTTGGAGGAGGAGGTGGAGAGAATGAAGTGGGGAAAGTGAGTGGGTAGTGTGGCTGTCCAAAATATCTAGCTCGTCCCAGGTTACTAATGGCGCACCACCAACAAATGCGCCATTAGTAACCCTGGTTACTAATGGCGCACCTGCTGGTGGTGCGCCATTAGTAGTTTTGCAAAAAAAAACACACTAATGGCGCACCAGGGAACAGTGCGCCATTACTAGTTTAAACTAGTAATGGCGCACTGTTCCCTGGTGCGCCATTAGTAGTTTTGCAAAAAAATAAAAAATATAAATATATAGTAGTGGCGCACTATGAGGCTGGTGCGCCATTACTAGTTAGAACTAGTAATGGCGCACTGTGCCCTGGTGCGCCATTAGTATGTTTGGAAAAAAATTGTTACTTGTGGCGCACCGTGTGTCTGGTGCGCCATTAGTGTCTTTCACACTAATGGCGCACCAGCCCATGGTACGCCACTGCTATATAGTAGTGGCGCACCACATGTCTGGTGCGCCATTAGTGGCCATTCCATCTATAGCCCTTTTCCTAGTAGTGGTTGATGTAGACCAAGCCGCGAGAGACGGACGACAAGGACGACCACAACATTAGAGGCATCTCGGACAGATGAGTCGGCCGTGGCATTGTAAGCCAGGTGCGGACGGGGAAAATGGGCGCCGGTGTCGTAAACCGGCACGGACGGGCGACTTAATCATGTCGTTTTGATGTAGTGAACAATTGTCCTGCATCACAAAACATCATAGGCCAGAATAATTGTTTTTTGACAAAATAAATATGTGCCAAATTTATATTTAAAAGGATATCACCTGATTCGCCCGGACAACAAATGAATCGGCCGTGGCATTGTAAACCGGCGTGGACGGGAGAGTCGGCCACGGGGTCGGACGGGTAAATCGCCCATAGTGTTGTAAACCGTCGCGGACGAGCGAGTTGTCTTCCACGTTGCAAGATGGTGCAGACACGTGAACCGGCCGCGAGGGCGGACGGGCGAGTCATCCATGGCGTTGTACGGTGGTGTAGACGGGCGAGTCAGCTGGCGCGTTTGATGTAAACTGGACCGCGACACGCGTGCCCATGGAGCCACGCGGCACAGCCGAACGTGCATCCGCGGCATAACACCACTTTTGTAATGAATAATTTACCTGTATATAACAACACTATAGGGCAGAGTAGTTGTTTTCACACAAAAATAACAAGTACTGATAAAAAGTAAGCTAGATGGATATCACCTGATTTGTCCGGACGACAGATAATCCTTGTGCGGACCAGAATTTAACTCGAACAGATGAAGGCCTAGTAGCAGCGTGGATGCTCATCGTATAACCAGTTTTTTATCTGATTTTCTTCAGGCGTCTTGTCGCATGTGCCGAGAAGCAGACAGAAGCGGAGACCAGCATACGCGTGTTGGTTGCAACTGGGGCGGGTCAACGAGGTCCAGCGGCGTACGCGGAAAAGGTATCTCGCAGACGTTGTTGATCCGCCAATCCGATCCGGCGTGGTAGTCCTTTGCCCAAACATGCATACTCACGTGAAGCAAGCAGTTCCTACAAGCATTATTTCTTCCTTGTACAGATTGCCTCCTCAAAGTTTGAGTTTGGATTTGACTCGGTCCTGACACCGGAAAAAGTAGCAGCAGCAGAGGCGTAACCTGGCGACTCTAGAGGGGCGTCGGCGAGACGGGCCGCGGCCAGGTAGCAGCGGCTCTCGTGGCGACGGCGGTGCAGATCCGGCCAGAGTGGCTCGTACTGTCTCGGGTGTGTTGACTAATCCACATGGTAGCCTGCAATTTACTATTCCAGGATGCTTCCTTTGGATGGCTTTTATTTTGACTTGGAGGGCTAATAGTAGTACTATTCAGTAGCGATTTGATCTGACACGCTTGCTTTAATTGAATCTCCAAGCGGAGGCTCGGAGGCAGGGACTGATTGAGACGGAACACCGGTTTGGATGCGGCAGCAGCAGGGTCCCGGCGACTTGATGTTGGTCTTGGCTCGCATAATAGCCACTGTAACAGATATCGATTCACCTTTGGATTCGTCGGATCGCCGGGTCACATCCATCCACACGTAACCCTAATTTTCTTTTGACCTCAAACCTCACAGATTTACATCTGGATTGATGAATTTGAAGTTGATGTAAATCCCTTCAAACCGGCTCTTCTGACAAAATGCAAACTTCCCGATCCCTAGGAGTGATCCCTCCAAGAACTCAACACCACCGTGCGCCTGGCCCCATGGTGGGCGCCAACTATCGTGGTTTTATCACGGCAGATGTCCTTAGTGTCAGGACTTAGTCGCGAGGCCAACGCATCTATGTGGTAGCTTGAGAGGGGTTGAGCGGATCAACACACAAGACAAGGATTTAGACAGCTTCGGGCCCCGGGAAACATCATCCAGTAATAGCCCTCCATGCTGTTTGAGGCTAGGTCTCATTATGCTCCTGGGGGAGTCGCCGGTAAACCGGCTCTTTGCGTCTAGCCCTAGAGATTGTTTCTTCTTGCTTCTCCCCACTTTGGGGAGCCCTGCACCTCCTTATATATGTTGAAGGGGTGGGTTACATGTGGAGTCCTATTAGGATTAGGACTAGTCTATCTCTAATACAAACCGGATACAAGTCCAGGTCTTAACTCCTTGTAAGGTAAATATTCCTTATGCCTTTCCTTGTAAACCGGACCACCATAGTATGAACCGGCCTTCATGAACCGCCCGTTGGGCCACCGGGTCTTGTCGCTCCTCTGACCAGCCTGCCGGATTACCAATGAATCGTAAACCGCCAGTTCCAAACGGGTCGCCAGTGAACCGTCAAGTCTCAGCCGGGTCTCAAGCAAACCGCTAAGTCCGGCCGGGTTATACTTCTGGCCGGTTTACGCCGTGGGGTATATCCCCGACAAAACCTACTAGAGAATACACCTGCTTCAAGTGCAAAAAGCCTGGACACTTCATTTTGGACGGTCCTCTCTGGGAAGCTGAAATCTATGCTAGTGGAAGTATGACTCGGCAACTATTGAGGCAAAAGCAAGAGCAAGAACTACGACTCCGATGATGAGAAGAAAACAAAGAAATTCTTCAAGAAGAAGGACAACTCCACCTCAAAATCTTCGTCAAGATCCTCATCAAGGAACCCTTCTAAGTCCTCCTCCAACCACAGGAATAACTCTCGCAAGGCCAAGGCGTACATCGGCAAGGAAATGGATTCTGATGAAGAACAATCATCTGACTCCGAAGAAGCTAATGAATCTGATGAGAATTCTGATTCTAGCATGGCTGGCATTGCTTATGCATCCTCCTCTACAGCAAACTCTTCGGGAATCCTTCAAGTGATGATGAATCTCCTACCTATTGCTGATGGAAATATGCCCTAGAGGCAATAATAAAATGGTTATTATCATATTTCCTTAATCATGATGAAGGTTTATTATTCATGCTAGAATTATTGAACGGAAACTTAAATACATGTGTGGATACATAAACAAATACCTTGTCCCTAGTGAGCCTCTACTAGACTAGCTCGTTGATCAGAGATGGTTAAGGTTTCCTAACCATAGACACGAGTTGTCATTTGATAACGGGATCACATCATTAGGAGAATGATGTGATGGACAAGACCCAACCGTTAGCATAGCATATGATCGTTCAGTTCATTGCTATTGCTTTCTTAATGTCAAATACATGTTTGTTCGACCATGAGATCATGCAACTCCCAGACTCCGGAGGAATGCCTTGTGTGCCATCAAACGTCACAACATAACTGGGTGATCATAAAGGTGCTCTACAGGTATCTCCGAAGGTGTCTGTTGGGTTGGCATGGATCGAGACTGATTATCACTCCGTGTGACGGAGAGGTATCTTTGGGCCCTCTCTATAATACAACATCACAAGAAGCTTGCAAGCAAAGTGACTAAGGAGTTAGTTACGGGATGATGTATTACGGAACGAGTAAAGAGACTTGACGGTAACGAGATTGAACTAGGTATGGAGATACCGACGGTCGAATCTCGAGCAAGTAACATACCGACAGACAAAGGGAACTACGTATGTTGTCATAAAGGTTTGACTGATAAAGATCTTCGTGGAATATGTAGGAACCAATATGGGCATCTAGGTCCCGCTATTGGTTATTGACTGGAGAAGCGTCTTGATCATGTATACATCATTCTCGAACCCGTAGGGTCCGCACGCTTAACGTTCGTTGATGATATATTATTATATGAGTTATGTATGTTGGTGACCGAATGTTGTTCGGAGTCCCGGATAAGATCATGGACATGACGAGGAGCTCCGAAATGGTCCGGAGGTAAAGATTGATGTATAGGATGATATGGTTGGGCCAAGGGGTAAGGACCATGAGGCCGTAAGACACTACACAAAGGGGTTTTCTCGGAGGCAGGGGCTAGACGCCAAGGTTCCTGGCGTCTACCCCCTGGGCCAGATGCCGTAGTCCGTGGCATTTACGTAAATGCCAGGAACCGTGGCGTTTGGCCCTAGAAGTCCGAGAAGGACTCTTCTTTGCGTGCTAAACCAACTTTGAGGAGGCTCTTTCTCCAAGAAACGACCGCAGGGCTCAACATATAAATAGAGGGGTACGGCTAGCACCCGAAACACATCAAAATTCACCAAGCCGTGTGCCGGCAACTCCGCCCCTCTAGTTTATCCTCCGTCATAGTTTCCGTTGTGCTTGGCGAAGCCCTGTGGAGATTGTTCTTCACCACCACCGTCACCACGCTGTCGTGCTGCCGGAACTCATCTACTACTTCACCCCTGTTGCTGGATCAAGAAGGTGAGGACGTCATCGAGCTGAACGTGTGCTGAAAGCGGAGGTGCCGTACGTCCGATACTTGATCGGGATGGATCGTGAAGGTGTACGACTACATCAACCATGTTGATAAACTCTTTCGCTTAGCGATCTTCAAGGGTATGAAGATGCTCTCCCCCTCTCGTAGCTATGCATCTCCATGGATAGATCTTGCGTGTGCGTAGAAATTTTTTATTTTCCATGCAACGTTCCCCAACAGTGGCATCATGAGCCAGGTCTATGCGTAGATGATATGCATGAGTAAAACATAATGGACTTGTGGGCGGTGATGTTCATATTGCTGACCACCAACATCTTATTTTGATTCGGCGGCATTATGGGATGAAGCGGCCCGGACCAACTTTACATGTCCACGTACATGAGACTGATTCCACCGACTGATGCAACTTGTTCCATAAGGTGGCTGGCTGGTGTCTATTTCTCTCACTTTATTTTAATCAAATTTGACTACGGGTGGTCCTTGAAGAAGGTTAAAACAGCAAACTTGATAATCATCGTTGTGGTTTTGCGTAGGTAAGAACGGTTCTTGCTAGTTACCCATAGCAGCCACATAAAACTTGCAACAACAAAGTAGAAGATGTCTAACTTGTTTTGCAGGGTATATTGTGATGTGATATGGTCAAGACGTGATGGGATATACGTTGTTGTATGAGATGACTGTGTTTTGTAATATCGACAGCCGACAGGAGCCTTAGGGTTGTCTCTTAATTATTGTATGGCATGCGTGCCAATCATTAAGCGCCATGTAATTGCTTTACTTTCTCGCTATGCGTTAGCAATAGTTGTAGAAGCAATAGTTGGCGAGGCGACCCCAAAACGACAATGGAGATCAAGGTGTCGCGCCGGTGGCGATGGAGATCATGACGTTCCTTTGGAGATGGAGATCAAAAGCACAAGATCATGATGGCCATATCATGTCACATATTTTGATTGCATGTGATGTTTATCCTTTATGCATCTTATTTTTCTTAGAACGACGGTAGCATTATAAGATGATCCCTTCACTTAATTTCAAGATAAAAGTGTTCTCCCTGAGTATGCACCATTGCAAAAGTTCATCGTTTTGAAGCACCTCGTGATGATCGGGTGTGTGCTACCTCTTGAGCTTGCGTTGGTTTTTTTCCCTTGAAGAGGAAAGGGTGATGCAGCAAAGTAGAGTAAGTATTTCCCTCAGCTTTTGAGAACCAAGATGTCACACCCAATATGCGACCCTATCCTAAAGGAACTCGAAGGTCCCACCAAGGATAGAAGCGCATATTGGATACGCTTTTGTAAGGTGGATATCATTACATCGTACCATTACATAATAGCTAGGGATACATACAAAGGCATACAAATGCCACAAGAATACATCAATACATGATACATGAGGACAACATCCGACTACGGATGAAACACAAACAGAAACTCAAACGACATCGACCCTGCTAGCCCAAGCTACCGACCAGGAACCTAACCCAAGATCGACGAAGAAGAAGAAGAACTCCAAAACAAGTAAACAACGCTCTCGCGTCATGATCATCGCATTACCTGCACCTACAACTGTTGTTATAGTAAACTGTGAGCCACGAGGACTCAGCAATCCCATTACCATGGGTATCAAGACTAGCAAAGCTTAATGGGTATGGAAAGGATAAGTGGTGAGGTTGCAGCAAGCGACTAAGCAATGTATGGTGGCTAACTTACGAGTACAAGAGTAAGATGAGAAACTACGCAACAGTCGCAAACTAGTAATGATCAATAAGTGATCCTGAACTACTTACGTTCAAACATAACCCAACCGTGTTCTCCTCTCGAACTTCCCCAAAAAGAGACAGTCACGGTTACGCACACGGTTGGTGTATTTTAATTGAGTTTACTTCAAGTCCTCTACAACCGGATATTAACAAATTCCCATCTGCCACATAACCGCGGGCAAGGCTCTCAGAAGTTTAAACCCTACAGGGGTGTCCCAACTAGCCCATGACAAGCTCACGATCCTTGGATACAACCCTCCATTGCGGGACCCTCCGATCAGACTCAGAATCCCGATGCACAAGACCTTTCGACAATGGTAAAACAAGTCCAACAAGACCTCCGGCGTGCCGACACCCTGATAGTAGCCGCGCATATCTCGTCTCAGGCCACGACCGGATTGTCCAAACTTCCAGTAGGACAAAATAACAGAGTTGCCCCTGGCGGCCACTGGCGGTTGACAGGTTTGCACCAACACTCATGAGGAGCACTGGCCCGAGGGGTTGATTAAGAATCCTCGGGGTCCGGAAAGTCCCTATGCAAGCTTTAGTTGTTATTAGGCAAATGGTAAAACCAAGGTTGGGCCTTGCTGGAAGAGATTTATTCAAAGCGAACTGTCAAGAGGGGCCCATAAACCCTGACCGTGCTAGGGACGCAAAATCAAGGAACATAACACCGGTATGACGGAAACTAGGGCAGCAAGAGTGGAACAAAACACCAGGCATAAGGCCGAGCCTTCCACCCTTTACCAAGTATATAGATGCATTAATTAAATAAAAGATATTGTGATATCCCATGATATCCATGTCCCAACATGGAACAACCTGCAACTGCACCTGCAACTAGCAACACTATAAGAGGGGCTGAGCAAAACATAGCCAAACAATGGTTTGCTAGGAAGGGTGAAAAGGTTAGAGGCTGTCATGGCAATTTGGGAGGCTTGATAATAAGTGGTAGGTAGCGCGACATAGCGATAACATCAAGACAACTAGCATAGCAAAGATAGTAGTGAGATCCAAGGTGACGGTCTTCTTGCCTGAAATCCCGCTAGGAAGAAGAACGAGTCCATGAAGAAGACGATCCCACGTAGTCGAACGAATCCTCACAATCGCAACGAAACAGGAACTACCGAGAAGGAGCACAACCGAAAAGAAGCAAACAACATGGTAAACACACAACACATAAACATGACATGATGCCCAACCAAGTATGATGCATGACAAGGCTACATGATGCTACTCATGGCAAGAGATGATGCATACAAGAACAACACATCAAAGCAAGTTTAAATGAGGCCGGAAACAACATATAACAATTCCGGTCAGTCCTCATATGCAAATTTCAAAATTGGTCCAGATCTGAACAAAACATTATGTTAAAGTTGTTAAACAACAAGTTAAAGTGCACCAATATGATCTACGCGTTTTTCTAGTCAAGTTACATATAATGTTCATTTAATTCGGAGCTACGGCCTAGAAGATATGAGCAAAACAAGTTAAACATGACATTGATGCAAATGAAAGCAAAACAACATCACAAACACTCCAAAACATGGATGCAACAAGGTAACATGAAACTACATGCAAAACCAAGCAAGTTTCAGGTAGAGCATGCTCCAAACGGAGCCACGGTTCAACACATACACACAATACAAGTTTCAAACACAATATGCCCAAAACAGCAACTAAGCACTTTGCAATCTAGGAAACAACATGTTACAGGAAACATATGGGCATGAACATGATATGCACTCAAATTACAGATTACATGCTTCAAATATCATCAAGGTTCAGGTTCAGAGGCATCAAGGTTAATCCAAGAAGATCAATGCAAGAAGCAATTTAATAACACAGATTATGACTTAGTGAAAAACAGGGCATATATGTGGGTAGGAATAACATGTTGACATGTTGAAGGCATGAAACAAACATGCTACAGTGCAAGATCATGGCAAACAAAAGCATGGAATTAAAGTACAAGTAAAACATGGCAAAACATGATTACTAAGCATCTCCATATAACTAATAGATCAATGGCATTCATCAAGACAAGATTGCAAGTTCAAAACAGATTCTCAGACTTGGAGGAAATCTGGGAATGCAAAACAATAACATTATGATGCTGATTTGGAGGCACATGAAAGCAAGCATAACAACTTTAATAATCATGGAAAAGACATGGGAATGTAGTATACATGCTATACTTCAACTTAGTCAAAGGCACAAGTTCATATGATGCGTGGAGTAATAACTATGATAGTTGCAAAAAGGAACATGTTGTTAACAGGTTGACAGATTTAGCATGATGACAACTCGAGAGCACGAAAGAGAAAAAATATAGCAAGTTATATGGCAACCAAGGGCATGGCATCAACGTACACATAACAAAGAGCAAATAACATCAAGGCATCATAAACATATGTGTTGGGGATATTACCACTAAGTATAAACATGCCAGGAGGGGCCGGGTTATACCCATAATGAGTTATTTATATTGAAGCCCATGAAGATAAGGAGTATGGCGCTTTACGGAGGAGATCTACATGAAGGCCCAGGGCCCAAAGGCGGATTAGGGCCCATAGACATAAACCGCCATATGATATGTAACTTGTGTTGTAAGATAGGAAAGGGTAGAAACCGAGCCGGACACGTTTATGAGCCGACCGGGATTCTGTGAACCGGCGGGCGTCAACCTGTGTATATAAAGGGACGACCCGGTGGCGGTTTAGGGGCAACAAACAACAACTCACGAGCCAGGTCAAGCGGATTCGCTCCCTGGTCATCGAAACCCTAGCAATTCCACCTCAACTGGATTAGGCCTTTACCTTCACCGCAAGGGGCCAAACCAGTATAAACTCCTTGCGTCCTTTGTCCCACTTTAACCCCTTTAAGCTAACCCGTCGTGATGGCTCCACGACTAAGTCCTCACACTAGGACATCTGCCGTGACAAAACCACGAAAGTTGGCGCCCACCATGGGGCTATCGCACGATGGTTTCAAGTTCTTAGAGGGCAGCTTCGAAGGGCTCAAGGGATATGATGTGGGCCGGATGACCAAGAGTCGTCACGGCAAGCTCTACACCGACGACGCAGGCTGGGGCCCCGAGGCCGGCTCAATTGAGTACGGGTACCGGGTCCCCTTCGGCGACATTCACGTGTTCATTGGCAAGATCGGCGAACCGGGCCCTGAGCCGGACATCTGCACCAACATCGTCGAAACGGCTCAGCGTGCGAGACCCGCCCGGGTTCGGCCTGCCGTGAAGCGTGCCTTCGTGGGAGTCATCCACGGCGCGGAATCTGAGGATAGATCGGTATCTGGTGGTGAAACCATTGTCTACTCTGATGACGAGTCATCTACCAGAGAGACCAAGTCATTATACTGACTGCAAGATGGCCGGTTTGGGTGCTGTTCCGATGGCGACAGTATTCCGGACCCCTTCGTTCCGCCGAGCCGAGTTGCGATCTTCATGGCCGGTACACAGCCTGCGCATCACTCTTCAACTGCAGTGGCGATGATCTCCGGGTCAGCAGCGGCGGCGGCAGCCGAAGCAGGAGGCCCTGCGCGACCGCCGGCTCAGGTTTTATCTGATTTATTTGACACTTTGGCAACACTACTAGCGGCGGAAGTTAACCCGGCGAATCAGGATGAGCATAACACGGAAGTCGCGAAAGTGAAGGATCAGATAGCTCAGGCCAAGGCAGACTTGGCAGCTGAGGACACCAGGATGGCTGCAGAGCGGGCCGAGTTAGATGCACAGGCTTACCGGCTTATGTTGGATCAGAGCGCGTCAAATGAGGTCATGAGAAGAAGGTACCGGTCTCACCTGCCTCCAGTTTATGAGGCAAGGAATCTCTTTAACACGCCAGGAGCAGGAACCAGTAACCAGCCAGTGGTAAACCGGGTGGAGGCACCTGGAACGGGGGCGCCGGTTCAGCTGCGCACGATGGATCCGCCTCGTCAGAACAACGTCTTGTCGCAGCACGTCTCAACGCCTCCGGGTCATTACTCTAACCCGTTGGATAACATAGTCGCCGCCACTTCACGATTGGCGGCTTTCCCGATCGAAGGCGAGTCTCCACTAGCGGTTGAGACACGACGGGCTAGAGAGCTCCTTCAGACAGCCTTGACTCAGCAGCAGGCTTATTCATATAGCCGCAAGAGGATTCATTCCACTCCCCGCCCAAGCCGGAGTTACAGCACGCATATTGATGAACCGGCTGTGTCAAGCAGCGCGCGGAACCGTAACCCGCCTCGAGGGTATAACCCGATGGGCGGTGGTAATAATGCTCAGGACGTGGTGGATCATGGTAGGGCACGTCGAGAAGCCGAGTTAGCGGTGTAGTACGCGGCCCGCCAGATCACTCCGGTTCGTCCGACAACTTCGGTGGAACCAGGAGTTACCTCCAGTTCTTTGGGGGTGCCGTGTCTCACCCCGGCTCTATGTAATGTACGGCTGCCCAAGGATTTCAAGGGTCCATGTAAAGTGCCCAATTACACCGCCGATTTACCCCCTGAGTCATGGATCGAAAGCTATGAGATGGCAATGGAGATGCTGGATGTGGATGATGCAGCATGCGCTAAATACTTCACCATGATGTTGGAAGGAACAGCTCGCACTTGGCTGAAAAATTTGCCGGCTAACTCCATCGGGTCATGGGCCAAGTTAAAGGCCCGGTTTATCCAGAATTTCAAAGACACGTGCAAGCAGCCCATGTCAATCGTGGACTTAGCGGCCTATGACCAAGAGGAAGGTGAATCGACAACCCATTGGGTGCGCCGGGTTTCAGAAATCTTGCATTCATCGGACCGCATCAACGCTGATACAACAGTTTTGACGTTGGAAGGCAATTACCGGTTCGCGCCTCTGAATATGAAGCTGGGACGACTCAAGCGTCACTGCAATGACATGGGGACGCTTATGGCAGCTCTGGTCAAGTATGCCGACTCTGATAGTACCAAGGACCCTGAGTCTGAAGATGAAAAGCCGGGGAAGGGAAAGAAGAGCGGCAGCATAACCCGGTAGGTCATGGAAAAACCGGTAAGCGTAAAGCGGATAACAGTTTAGATTTTGTGGCTAACACCAACACGCAGAATAATGGTCAGTGTCGTAAGGGTAAACCGCCCCCGCGGGGCGGAGGATCAGGTGTCAATCTTGAGCGCCTGTTAAACCAGCCTTGCTCGAGGCACGGGACGCGAGAAAGGCCAGCTACACATCTCTGGAAGGATTGCTTTATCATGCGGGAGTTCAAAAACTCAGATTTTCCAATATGATCATGGGCCGTCCGGCGGTTCAAGGCCCAGTTCTCATGGGCCGGGTTATGGTGGCGGCAGTTCTAGCTCGGGATTTCATAGTAATCAAGGCGGACATGGCAATCAAGGCAGTCAGGGTAACCAGGGTGGTTATAATCATCAGGGGAGTCACCAGCAGCAGCTGTCGGGTTACCAGAGCAACCCGAAGCAGTTGAATAGTGGGCAGTATCATGTCTTCACCACTAGCCTATGCAAACGCGATCAGAAGCTTCATAAAAGGGCAGTGAACTCTGTTGAACCGGCAGTGCCCCGTTACTTGCGCTTGTCTGAACAGCCCATTGTCTGGAGTCGAGAGGATCATCCGCCCCGGGTTGATAATCCGGGTCATGTGGCATTGGTGGTGGCACCTCAGGTTGGAGGGTATAAGTTCACCAAGGTGCTCATGGATGGAGGGAGCAATATCAACATCCTTTATTATGAAACCTTCCGTCGCATGGGGTTGACAGATAAAAATCTTAAACCGTCAAACACCATTTTCCATGGTGTGGTGCGTGGTAAATCGGCGTATCCAGTTGGTAAGATAGCTCTGGAGGTTGCTTTTGGAGATGATCATGATTCAAGATCAGAGACATTGACCTTTGAAGTGGTAAACATCAAGAGCCCATATCATGCCCTGTTTGGACGGCCGGCTTATGCTAAGTTCATGGAAAGGCCCTGTTATGTTTATCTGCAGCTCAAGATGCCAGGTCATAAGGGGACCATCACAGTACATGGGAGCCGTAAGACCGCTTTGGAATGTGAAGAAGGTGATGCGGCCTATGCTGAGTCGGTTTGTGCAACAGAGGAGTTGAAGTTCTACAAAGACAATGTTGATCCGACGGATATGACCTCTTTGAAAAAGCCAACTACAGAGCATGATCCGGCCTTGAAGTTTAAATCGGCTGATGAGACTAAGCTGGTTGATTTTGTTCCTGGCGATTCATCCAAGCAGTTCAGCATCAGTGCTAACCTGGATCCGAAATAGGAAAGCACGCTCATCGAGTTCATCCGTGAGAACCAGGACATCTTTGCATGGAAACCTTCTGACATGCCAGGTGTACCGAGGGAACTCGCTCAGCACACTCTTAATATCGATCCCAAGTTTAAACCGGTAAAACAGTTTCTCCGCCGCTTCAATGAAGAAAGACACAAGGCCATTGGTGAAGAGGTAGCCAGGCTCTTGCCGGCTGGGTTTATCATTGAAGTATTTCATCCTGAGTGGTTGGCTAATCCGGTGCTAGTACTTAAGAAAAACGACACTTGGCGTATGTGTGTGGACTACACAGATTTGGACAAGGCTTGTCCAGTGGATCCTTTTGCTCTGCCTCGTATTGATCAAATCATAGATGCTACGGCGGGTTGTGAGCGTTTGAGCTTTCTGGACGCTTATTCTGGTTATCATCAGATTAAGATGGCAATTAAGGACCAGGATAAGACAGCTTTTATAACTCCCTTTGGATCCTTCTGCTATGTATCTATGCCTTTTGGGCTCAAGAGTGCCCAGGCAACTTATCAGCGCTGTGTGCAGAATTGCCTTCATAATCAGATTGGGCACAATGTTCATGCTTATGTGGATGATATTGTGGTAAAGTCCAGAAAAGAGGAGACGTTGATAGATGATTTGAAGGAAACTTTTGATAATCTCCGGGTTTATAAAATGATGCTTAATCCGGCCAAGTGTGCCTTTGGTGTTCCGGCAGGCAAGCTCTTGGGTTTTCTGGTGTCAAACAGGGGCATTGAAGTTAATCCAGAGAAAATCAAAGCTATTACGTCTCTGGCTAAACCGGCGTGTATCAACGATGTTCAACGTCTGGCGGGTCGTATTGTAGCGCTGGGCCGGTTTATCAGCCGGTTGGGAGAGAAAGCTATCCCTCTATATCAGGTGATGAAAAAGACAGACAATTTTGTCTGGAGTGATGCTGCTAATGCGGCGTTTGAGGACTTGAAGAAACAGTTAGCCGAGCCACCTGTCCTTGCTGCTCCAGTCGAGAAGGAGCCGTTGTTGTTATATGTGGCTGCTAATGCCCGGGCTGTCAGCGTGGCCATTGTGGTAGAGCGCAAGGAGGCTGGAAAGGAGTATCCGGTTCAACGGCCGGTTTATTATATCAGTGAGGTGCTTATTGAGTCCAAGCAGAGGTACCCGCATTGGCAGAAGCTCGTGTATGGAGTTTCCAATGAGGTACCCACATTGGCAGAGCTACCAGAGCCGGAAGCTTAAGCAGTATTTTCAGGGTCACCCCATCACTGTGGTCAGTTCTGCTCCTTTGGGAGATATAATCCAAAACAGGGAAGCAACCGGCCGGGTTGCCAAGTGGGCCATTGAGCTTGGACCTCACGGGTTAAAATATATGCCTCGGACGGCAATCAAGTCCCAAGCGCTTGTGGATTTCATCAATGACTGGACAGAATTGCAGGCACCAGAAGAGAAGCCGGATCACACTTATTGGACTATTCATTTTGATGGGTCCAGGCAATTGGAGGGCTCGGGGGCTGGAGTCGTGTTAACTTCCCCAAGAGGTGATAAGTTTTGTTATGTTCTCCATTTAATGTTCCCTTGCACTAACAATGCAGCTGAATATGAGGCCTTACTCCATGGTCTTCGGATGGCTAAGGAGATGAATTTAAGACGGGTTAAGTGCTTTGGTGACTCGGACCTGGTAGCTCAACAAGTGTCTGGTACTTGGGATTCCAAGGACCCGCTCATGGCAGCATATCGACGAGAGGTGGACGTTGTGGCTGGTCACTTCAAGGGTTATCAGGTTGACCATGTGGACCGGCAAAAGAACGAAGGGGCGGACGCTTTAAGCCGTTTGGGTTCCCAATGTAAACCGGTGCCACCTAATGTTTTTCTGGACATTTTGCATAACTCGTTGGTCAAGCTACCTATAGAGGAGGATTTGGCTATTCCTGACCCGGAGGCTCAGTTGGTGGCAGCCCTTCATCTTATCCCAGATTGGGCAGTCCCATACTTGGCGTATATGAACCGTGGCGAGTTACCTGAGGATGAAACTTTGGCCAGGCAGATAGTCCAGCAATCCAAGTCAATGACCATTGTCAATGGAGAATTGCATCATTGCAGTGTAACAGGGGCGTTCCAACGTTGCGTGTCCCCGGAAGAAGGCTGTGAGATTTTGCGTGAGATCCACGAAGGGGATTGTGGTCACCATGCCGGTTCAAAGTCTCTGGTAGCCAAGGCCTTTCGTCACGGCTTCTATTGGCTGACGGCTCATGCTGATGCTGAAGACTTGGTCACAAAGTGTGATGGCTATCAAAAATTCTCACGGCGTGCTCATGTACCAGCTCAAGAATTGAGGATGATTCATATCACTTGGCCATTTGCAACTTGGGGGCTAGATATGGTTGGGCCCTTTAAGAGATCCAAGGATAAGAAGACCCACCTTCTGGTGGCGGTTGATAAGTTCACTAAGTGGGTGGAGGCAGAGCCAGTCAGTAAGTGTGATGCAGCCACGACGGTTCAATTCATCAAGAAGGTGATTTTCCGGTTTGGTTTTCCACACAACCTCATAACTGATAATGGCACTAATCTGTCCAAGGGTGCTATGAAAGAATTTTGTCAACGTGAGCACATCCGGCTTGAGGTGTCATCAGTGGCTCACCCCCAATCTAATGGTCAAGCGGAGAGAGCCAATCAAGAGATCCTGAGAGGCATCAAGCCCCGGCTCATGGTTCCTTTACAACGGGCGCCGGGTTGTTGGGTGGAGGAGTTACCTTTTGTGTTATGGAGCATCAATACCACGCCCAACCGATCTACAGGTTACACGCCTTTGTTCATGGTTTACGGAGCAGAGGCGGTTCTCCCTAGTGACATCCGTCATGACTCGCCTCGTGTGGCGGCTTATGTCGAAGCTGACAATGAGAAGGCACGACAGGAAGCACTTGACCTGTTAGATGAGGAGTGTGACATTGCAACAGCTCGTTTGGTGATTTACCAGCAAGATCTGCGTCGTTATCACAGCCGCCGGGTTAGAACCAGAACTTTTCAAGAAGGCGATCTGGTGCTCCGACTCATCCAGGATCAGACTGATATGCACAAGTTATCCCCGCCTTGGGAAGGACCCTTTGTGGTCAGCAAGAATCTGCATAACGGGTCATACTACCTTATCGATGTTCGAGAGCACAAAGGCTCACATAAATCAGAGGAGGAGACCCACCGGCCGTGGAATATTGCTCATCTCCGGCCTTACTACACCTGAGCCATAGGCTCCTCTTATGTACATATTTTTTACAATGTATATATTATGATCAATATAATAAACCGGCATCCCTGCTAAAGCGTGGCCTCTGCCATTCTCCTTTAAGAGTTTTTTTGGTTACATGGGTGCTTCTGTTTATAAAGCAGAGTTCTGATTACCCATTGATCTGGCTTATAAAGCCACATAAAAAAACTTGGGGGCTTGTCACCCAAAGTTAACAGGGGCCAAAGAGAGTGTTGCAAAAGCACAACTCAAACATAGGCACCCACTGAGCACAGCTCAAAATATTACCTGGGGGCTCTTTTGTTGCACAACAACAAAGAGTTTTATTGACCCTTGTAATAGGCTATCAAGCCAGGCTTGGAAGCCAGGTGTATTCACCTAAAACCCCAGGTTATCCTCCCTTTTTTAAGAAGTCACTCTGCCCAGGTAATCCTCGTATGACCCGCCGAACGTTTGGCAAGTCAATCTTATACAGACCCTGAACTTGTCAAAGTTAAAACGACGATTGGTTAATGCGAGGTCCATCTCAAAAGGCTTTGTAAAATGGTTTAACTCAGTGGCCTGACAGCCCACGAAAAGCCTCAATTTTGGGCCTGGCAGCCCATGAAAAGCCTCGTGTCTTCCCATGATTTTATTCGACAAATTTTCTCTTTTTGAGGTTTACAACACTTTATGATAAACCGGTGTTTATTGACCCGACCTGGTTTTTTATTATAAGTCGCCAGTATAAACTAAACCGATATTTATTAACCCAGCCTGGTTTCGACTACAAGTCGCCAGTATTATATATGGATAATCCGGTGTTTATTACAACCCGGTACGGTTTTATTATAAACTGGCAAAATATGGGAGGAGTTATCAGTTATCAGTACTCAAGATTGGGGTTGTCACCCTTACTACAAAAAAAGTTGGTAAACCAACAATATGATTCACTGGCACAGGTATCATATATTTCATATTTGATTATTTTTACAATACAACCTTGGTTATAAACCCTGGCTATACGTTTGGGCGTCATGGCCCATCCGGCGGTAAACCGCCAGGACACTTTCAATTTATTGTATGCAGGAACAGCTTGAATAAACCGCTACGGATTATGAGCAGACATAATATATCCTACGCAAAGCGGATTAACAATGTCATGCAAAATGAGTATGCACGATGGCATAGTAGACCAAGTGTTTCAACTAGCCTATTACAAGGCGCTTTGATGCCCAAAAGGATAATTGTTTTTCAATCAAGTGTTCCAGTGTGCAGAAAGATAAACCGGCTTCCGGTTCATGCGTCATCGCCAGGCTGACTTGACGACTGTGGATCATCCTGCGCCGGTTCATCCTCCTCCTCTCCACCCAGTGGCTGGAAGTCAATGGTTGCCCAATCGATCCCAGTTAGGGCTTGGAATACAGCTTCATCGCTTATAAGCGTGGAGGGTTCAACATCAGGGGCATAAGTATGCTTACGAATTGGTGGGATAAGATTTTGCACATCATAAGTTGGCGCGTTAACCCGCTTGTTGTCGGCGTCGTAAATTGACTGATAATGGGAAAGATCGGTTTCTTCAGCCAGCTTGCTAGCCAAGGGGCGCATTTCCCTCATCAAAGCTTGGAGATCATCATTATCAAAATCTGATCCGTCCTCCCTTAAGCTTGGATAGCCATTCCACACGTCAGTCGGATCAAGATCAGGTACCCATGCTTTCGCCCGGGTTAGCGCGGTCAGAGCACCTACCCTGGCAGCTGATCTTTTTAACTCTTCAAACCGGGCAGGCAGCATAGACAACCTTTCTAATGTTTCCTTGATTAAAGTTGGGGGCGGCTTGTTATGAGAGGCAGTACATATGATCCGTTGCGCATCGGTATATAATTGCTCTATAAGAGTATAGGCAGCCTTCAATTTCTTCTGCATGTCAGAGCCCAGATGGGTAATACGAGTTCCTGCATCATTACGAACATCGATAAACCGACAGCTTATGGGATAATACATGTTGAAAGCTTATAATGAGGATATTTACCAAACACAGCAGTGGTCATGGCATTTATCTGCCGCTTCAAACCAGTCAGCTTCTCTACCACCGGTTTAAGGGCTGCTTCTGCATCCTCAGCCCTTTTTTGCAATGTGGTTTTCTCTATGTCCCAATCCGCCCGCTCCTTCTTGAAACTCTCCTTCAGCTTCTCCATGGCTGCTAAGGCACTGGTCAGCTCATCTTTGGCTTTGGAGGTTTCTGCTTGTTGGGATTTGATGTTTTCTTGAAGATCAGCAGTTTGGGATTCTTTTTTGCTCAGCTCAACCTATAAGAGACATACACATCATGAGTTGGCAGCACATATTTGAAGTACCAAGCACATAACAAGTTATAAACTTGGTACTTGGGGGCTAATGCCTATTTGCTTGTTATCAGAAATTTTTACAAGTCCCAAGTACAATACAAGTATTATTCCTGGCACTTGGGGGCTAATGTATATTTGCTCAAAGTAACATTATGGGTATTCTTCCATTAGTCAGCTTACTGGATGATTGATGTACAACGATATTCAACAAGAAATTTGGCAGGATAAAAGCCCCGGTTCATCTTGAAAGAATAAACCGGCCCTTGTGGGCTACACAGGCGAAAGTTGCAAGATTAGAGTCCCGGTTCATCTAGAAAAGATAAACCGGCCCTTGGGGGCTACTGGAGTTGATATTAGAAATTGGACACAAGAGAGAAACAGTTATGCAAAGTCAAGCGGCACTTACCTCATATCGCTCTTTCATCAGGTTCACTAAACCGGCTTCATAGTCGCAGCTTGTGTACGGACGGTTCAAAAAGCCAGAATGAATGTCTTGGGCGTTGAGGTGGGCATAGCTTGACAAATCTGCATTCCATTTGCCTTTGTCCATAGCAGCCTTGGCACTATGCTTTGATAAAAGCGACAGGATTGCCAGGGGTGCTGTGGCCGAAGCCAGTAATCATAATATCATCCGCCTTGTCATCAGCAGCCTTGACTGGGCTTGACGGTTTATCAGCATGGCCCGTTGGATCAACTTCCACTTGTTTAACAAAAAGGTCATGATCTTGCGGTGGCGGATCATCAAGCATGGCGTCAGCATTGGCTTCTTCCGGTTCTGGAGTTTTTTCCGGTTCAATGACCACATTGTCATCAGCCGGTTTATTTAATTTGGCCTTCTTGCTGGGTCTAGGTTTGGCACTGAGAACAAACATAAAGGTCAGTACATTAGGCAAACATAAGGTATTAAAGGTAAATTTAAAGCATGACTCACCCAGGAACCGTCTTGAGGGTTGGAAGTTGTGTGGCCGTTGACTCGCCAGATGATGAATGAGGTGTTCCCTGATAGTTTGAGTCAGACGGATTAAGAGGCTGTCGAAAATAACCCGCCTTGGGATAGGAAGTATCAGAAATATAAGAGACCTCTGATCGACATTTCCGGACTGGAGTATTCGGTAAACCGGGTGGGGAAACTACCTGGCCGCTGTGCCGGGTTGTGCGGCGAGCTTCGTGTTGCTGCTTCTTCAAAAGAAAGTTTCGGTCCAAGTGAGCTAGGGGGTGAGAAAATCTTACTTTCCGGTTTGCTTGACGGATTTTCTGTGTTGGCAGAGGATCTGAACCGGAGGAAAGAGTAATTACCTCTACATCACCAGCATGGCTGACTTCAGCATCATCCTGATAATAGTCATTGTCAATGATGTGTATGAAAAAGGAGCCAAGAGAATCAAGTTCTACCTCTGATTCTGGGTTATCCAAATCATCATCAATGTTTAACTCGGAGGACTCAGCGGTTTTCTTCTTGGCAGGTTTTTTGGTAACTTTGGTCTTGGGGCGAGGCGTCTTGGCCGGTTTATCCTGTGGTTTCGTCTTCCAGAACGGATCATCACCCTGTCAAAGATTGACAAAATTTTGAGGGAATATTTAAAAAGGTCGGATTAAAGCAAGACTTATATGATTCTTACAGCGGGCGGTTTATTGGAAGCACAAAAGGGATTCAGCCCTGTTTTGCTGCAGACAGCCACCGATTCATCCAGTATCTTTTTCACAGCTTCAGTAATTTCAGCTTCTGTTAGCTGAATGTCAATATGTCGTTGAGGATCTTTCAAGTCCCCTGTGTACTCGCACAATAAACCGGGGCGTCGGCTTAAAGGCAGAATGCTCCAGGAGATCCAGCAACGAACAAAATCAACGCCTGTTAAACCGTTCACAACGAAGGCCCGAAGCTTTGAAAGCTGTGGCGCATACTTGGATCATTCTTTGGCGCTAAGTCGTTGGGGGAATGGATGTGTGTTGGTAAGCCGGTGAGGACGATAACCCGATAGAGGATTCTCATCAGTTGGAGATGTGTCTCGGCTGTAAAACCAAGTCTGATTCCAGTCCTTGGGGTGACTATGATGCTTGGCGTGAGGGAAGCTGACATCTTTCCTCTTCTGGGTTGCCATCCCGCCAAGTTCAGTATTGGGTCCGTCTGTAAATTCTGTACGGCGGTTCAAATAGAAGAAATCCCTAAACAGCTCAACTATGGGTTGCTCTTGCAGATAAGCCTCGCAAAATACTTGGAAATTACAAATATTGGACACATAGTTAGGTCCAATATCTTGAGGGTGGAGTTGGAAGCTAGCAAGCACATCACGGAAATTTTTTGATCCGGGAGGGCTAAACCCTCAACCCAGATGATCAACGAACACGATTACTTCTCCATCCTTGGGCTCAGGAGGATTTTCTGGACCAGGGGCCCTCTAGTGGATGACTTCCTTTTTTGCTAAAGCGCCAGTTGCGACACATCCGTTTAGTTGCCCTTCAGTAACCCGGGAGGGGACCCAGTTACAAGCATAAAATTGCTTGGCCATTTCAATGAAAAGCTGAAATAACAGATAAAATGACGGTTTAAGAATCATGACTGACAAGTATAAAGCGTCACAAGATCAGCAGGAGAAGATGTTGAGGCGTATACACATTGTTAAACCGGAGTCTGACATAGGAAGGGTTACAAAGATAAACGAATCGGCGGTTTAAGAGGGGACTAATGGTACCTGCCGGATTATCATTTTCTAAAGTTAAACCACCTATGCAGGTATGGAAGGTACAGATCTGAAATAACTAAGTGATGGAAAAACAGGTTTCACAAATTGGCATTACAAATCTGAATCTACAGTGTGTCAGAAAATGGAAAAATATTCAGGGATAAATATTCTGGTACTTGAACACTTGAAGGATTCAGATGGGATCTTCTACTTAAATAAGATGCATCAATAGAAAGGAAGGATCGTGGCTATTTTTATGTAGGATAAACATCAAAGTTTAGATCAAGAACTGTTGCGCAGAGATGAACAAGGACGAACACCGACGAACACTGATGAACACTGATGGGGATAGAAACCCTAATGACAAATCTAGGGTGGAAGGAAAGAGGACTTACCGGTGTCGCGGGAGCAGCGGAGAAGCGCCGCGGTTCTCTGGTTCGATTAGGGTGATGCAGCGGCCGGAGTTGAGGTCGAGGACGAAGACTTGGTGGCGGCGGCTGAGCTTGAACGATAGGACAACGTGAGGAAGAAGATGAAGTGGAGGCACGAGGGGGAAAGGTGAAAAATGACCCTCGGCCTTATTTATAAGGTGAAGGGATAAGTGACAGGTGCGAGAATCGAGGAGCTCGAGAATTGGATATGTGACAAAGCTGTCGCCTCGATTGTCGGAGGCTCATTAATGAGGGTGAGGTATATACAGTTTTTAATAACAGGTGATGTCATGGCGGTTTACTATAATCTTGGAAGATGATGTCATGGCGGATTACAAGGTTTACGCGAAGATGCTGAAGGAGGAATTTTCTTAAGTATTGAAGATTGACCTGAACAGGTTCAAATCAATCTGGGGCCTAATGTTGGGGATATTACCACTGAGTATAAACCGGCCAGGAGGGGCCGGGTTATACCCATAATGAGTTATTCATATTGAAGCCCATGAAGATAAGGAGTATGGCGCTTTACGGAGGAGATCTACACGAAGGCCCAGGGCCCAAAGGCGGATTAGGGCCCATAGACATAAACCGCCATATGATATGTAACTTGTGTTGTAAGATAGGAAAGGGTAGAAACCGAGCCAAACACGTTTATGAGCCGGCCGGGATTCTGTGAACCGCCGGGCGTCAACCTGTGTATATAAAGGGACGACCCGGCGGCGGTTTAGGGGCAACAAACAACAACTCAAGAGCCAGGTCAAGCGGATTCGCTCCCTGGTCATCGAAACCCTAGCAATTCCACCTCAACTAGATTAGGCCTTTACCTTCACCGCAAGGGGCCGAACCAGTATAAACTCCTTGCATCCTTTATCCCGCTTTAACCCCTTTAAGCTAACCCGTCGCGATGGCTCCATGACTAAGTCCTCACACTAGGACATCTATCGTGACAAAACCACGACAATATGGCTCATGAACTAGTGGGAACCATCAAGACAAGTTTGAATATTGTAACAGTTTCAGCAAGTGTAAAATAGCAACATCAGCATAGCGAGTTTACAAGCTTGGAACAGATGTCATATGACGTCTAAAGTTATCAAACTTGACATGTGGGCAAAGTACTCCTAACATACTTCAAATCATGTAATTGGAGCATCTCCAAAAGAGGCAAAGATTAATTAATAACAAGCTCACAACATGGCATCATAAAGTTAACAGAAAACTGGAACATCATTTAGGCATGTTCATGGCAATGAAAACATATGCTACAGGACATATATGAGGTATCAAAGGGCATGTCATGATATAGCATAACATGGACATCAAAACATGTCAATTAGGCATCTCCAGATTATGCATGGAATTGACGGTAGTAGCATGTTAACAATGGCACATAATGTAACAGTTACAGACGGCAAAAATCAGTCTCAGAAAACAACAAACATCAAGTGACACACTTTGCATTCTTGTGTTAGTCACCACAAGGCACATAAAAATACATGGATGGCACCACTGTAAAGATGGCATGGATATGCTCCAAAAACATGTTGACATGATGCCAAAAAGATCAACACACAAAATGCTATGAAAAAGACAAATCAGCAAGTTATGATAACTTCCAGCAGATAACAGCACATGGCACTTTTGCAACAGGGATAATGGCATCAATATGAATGGTAATATGCATGCAAATGACACTAACATGTAGAGCATTCAGAGATGAACAATTCGATATATCATACACACAAAATGAAGCAACATGCATGAAGATATGACATGATAAAGATGCACATAAATTGTTGGAAATCTGGCACTTGGAGAAAATATCAACCTCCGGAAACTGGACGGCGTCGACCTGGGACGGAATGGTGCGGCGTGGATGGGGCATTTGGTTGGGGGAGTTGGTGGATCTCATCCCACTCCAGCTCCGGCGACGGTGGGGCGGCTCCGGCGAGGTGCTCCAGCGAGGAGGAGGCCGGTGGAGGCGTGGGAGGTGGCCGGGGAGGTCCGGGACGGCCCGACCGGATCCGTGGCGAGGGCGGCGGCGGAGCGGCTCGGGCGAGCGGCGC